>NW_024883774.1:0-52259 GCF_019059575.1 Amphibalanus amphitrite
CATATTGTTAGTCTTATCAATCTCTAAAAGTTTCAAAAGTGATCGTTCTGTCGGTGTAGCTATAGCGGGTCTTTTAACTTTTTTTAGGTAAGGTCACTTGACGTGCCCTAGTGACCTGACCTTGAACGACCCTCATCTGAAATTTAACAAGCTGTGTAGAAAAGATGTATGAACAGGTGTACCAAAGACAGCGGAGGCGCTGCGCGACGCCGTTTTTGAGATGTTCGCGAGGAAAAAACCTAAGGGGGCGTACCCCCCCCCCCTCCAGCACGGCGCGGATCAATGGGAGACAGTTGAATGCTCTTCTTCTGAACGAAAACAACCTCAACCATCGGGATGCAGGTAAATATGACACATTTAATCGGTAAATGTCACTCGTGATGTGACCACTTTTATGTTACTGAGGTCATCTCAGGTCATGAAAGGTCTCCAGTAGATTTTGGACAATAACTTTTGATAGAGATATGGTAGAGCAATGAAACACCCTATATAATTATTTTCCTTCTCGAAAGTATGGATCGACTAATATGCAATATGACCTTTACCGGTTAGGTTATGACCTTTACCTTAGGTCAAATTCTCAAATGCCCTTTTAATGTCAAATTCTAGTTCATTTGACTTGTCTGTCTCGAAAAATGGAACACGATGCTGGTTGAACTAATCTCATGCAGGTCTGAGCAAAATGTAAACGTCCTCCGCGAAAACGTATATTTTGAGGCTAAAACGTTTACCTTAGGTCAAATCTGAGATAATCAATAAGAGAGAGCATAAAAAGAGCTATCGAATATGCGCTTTGCTGCGGCGCTGTAGCTCAATCTCTTTCTGAATCCTGACTTATGCGCCGCTTTGTCGAAAAATGTCAACATCGGCGAAATTTGATTTTCGGTTGTCGCTGGTGACCTGACCTTCGACCGGTTCGACCTAACCTTAAAATGATAATAGTTTTGTAATAGTTTTTGACGCTCTTTCGAACGCCGCCTACTGCGTGTCTCGACGTGGCCCACAAGCTGAGTTAGAAGTGGGTGTTCGAACACCCCCAGCAGGTTCAATAAAAAAACGCTTACGCTGGGGGCGGCACCCCACTGCTAGGCGCTGTCGGCATCGCAATAATGGGCGGCACAGCGCTGAGGGGCGCAACTTGCATTGAGGGGTGGCATTGTACGGTGAAGGGGCAGCGTCGCGTTGAGGGGCGGTATCGCAACGAGGGTGGCACTTACAAGGCTGCCTAATAAGGAACGCTTCGCTTGGCACATCCAAGCCCAGCTCGGCGCCGCCTAGCTGCTGCATCTTGAAAAGGGCCCTTGGTGTCGATGAGAAAGCCCCATTGTCAAAAAATTGCCTAGCGTCAGTGGTTTCGGGGGGGGGGCGACCGAAGTATCCAATTCAGTTTCGCGTCAGTGACTACTGGAGGGCGTCAACGACCTCGGATAGGGCGAATGTGATCTTCAGAAGGGCACCGGGTGCTCTAGAGGGGTGCAATGCTTGGATGGGGTCACTGCTGCCTTCAGTAGGGCATCGGACGCTCTGGAGGGGCGCCATTGATCTCGGATGGTCCGACTGGGATTTTCAGAGGAGCATCAGTGGTTTCAGAGGGGCGCCATTGATCAAGGATGGGCCGACTGAAGCCCCGGTTCAGGTGAGCGCCAGTGGCTCTGAGGGGCGCCAGCGACCTCGGATTGATGGGGCGACTGTGATCTTTAGAACGGCGTTGAGGGGCGCCATTGGGCATGGATGGGGCCACTGTTGCCTTCAGCAGGCGCCGCAGGGAGGCTCTGGAGGGGCTTGAGCTTGGGTGGGCCGACTGTAGTCTCCAGGGGCGTTGTCTCGGATGGGGCGAATGTGATTTTCAGAGGGGTGCCGGGTAGTCTAGAAGGGCGCCATTGGTTTCAGAGGGCTGCCATCGATCTTAAGATGGGGCAGCTGTAACTTTCGTTTAGATGGGCGTGATCTTCAGAAGCGCGCCGGACGCTCTGGAGGGGCGTCATTGGGCTTGAATGGGCGACTTTAGTCTCAAGCGGGACGACTTCAGTCTCAAGGGGGTGGGGCGCTAGTGGCTCTTGAGGGCGCTATTGATCTCGGATAGGGCGACTGTGATCTTGAGAAGAATGCGGGTGCTTTAGAGGGGCGCCAGTGGTTTCAGGGATCGATCTTGGATGGGTCGATTGGGGCAGCTGTGAACTTCAGAGGGGCGCCGGGTGCTCTAGAGGGGCGCCATCAAGCTTTAATGGGGCGACTGTTCCGTTTAGGTGGGTGCCAGCGGCTCTTCAGGGGCGCCATCGACCCTGGAGGTTCGGAATATTCTGGTTTCCGGAGGGGCGCCCTTCAACATTTGGGGGCTCAGGTCGTATTTGGGGGTGCCCTGGAGATTATTTAGGTGTCCAGGCACCCCCAAAGAGATATTGAGTTCGATCCCTGCCTGCACATCACTTTTTAATTCATGTTCTCTCTGTAAAACGGCATCAGCCTAGTCGGCGCTAATTGGGGCGCCATTTGGGCGGCTGGGCGGAAAGGGGGGGGCCATGGCCCCCATGGCCCCCCCCCCTGTCTACGCCACTGGCTGTCGCTGCACCACACGCTCGACAATCTTGGTAATGACAGGGACTATGGAAATAGGACGGTAGTTGGAAATGAGGGCTGAGTCACCGGATTTGAAAATAGGATGAACCAGGGAGTGTTTCCAGGCATCAGGGATGTCACAAGTGGTAAGGGAGGTATTAATGATGTGGAGAAGGACAGGTCCGATGGCATCAAAACACAGGAGTAGGATACGGATGCATATACCATCAGTCCCACACGCACCGGAACGCTTCATGGAGAACATGACCTCCCGCAGGGCGCCCAGAGTCACGCCAGATACACGAAACCCGCACGCCCCCACACGCGGCAGACGGCACGGTATGTCCGGCGGCGGCCCGAGATCGGACAGGCCGGCCGCGACACGGGGTCCGACATTCACGAAGTAGGCGTTGAGCTCGTTGGGTGTGGCGGCAGGAAGGCTGGGCGTGCTGCTTCGCTTGCCGGCGATGACTGGGCGAACAACACGATAGAGGGAGCTGCCTCCTTGCTCTCGCAATCTCCCTTCAATGTCCGCACGGCAGTCACGCCTGATAGCGGACCTGACTCTCCTATCCAAGTCCCGGAAAGCAGGCGACCTCCCTTCACGACGCAGCACGCCCCGCCGCCGTGCCATCAGGTCCAGTGTGGCCGGCGTAACCGCCGGCGCATCGGGGTTTCTGATCGTCACAAGTCGGATGGGAGCGTGCCTCTCCTCTGCGGAGCACCCTGTGCGCCAGGCAGAGTGTAGAGTGATCGGCCAGCTGCTGGGCCTCGAGCCAGCCCAGTCTCTCCCGCAGGTCCGCCACGTGATCAAATTTTCCTCGGCCGAAAATCACCTTTGCAGCGAAATTTAGGATCTTCTGTACTCTGACCATGTTCTTTTTAGTACCGTTACCATAAACTGATATGCAGTAGCGGACCTGCGAGAGAACCAGGGCTGTTACAACACTGAAAACAAATTGGCCGGGCTGTGGCGGGTTATCCTTTAATTAAGTGTAAGGTACGTCCGGGTTAATCGCTTACGTGCGGGTAGAACCATGCGAGTAGATAGGGTACCTGCTTGCGATATCTGGAAACAACAGATAAATCCGCGCTGACAGGGGCTTGATACACTTTTTACGTGTAGTTGCTAGCCGACGGTGGCGGATAGGGGAAAATCCGGGACTGATAGGTATCGGTTACTCTCGCCAGGCGGATTCATTATATATGTATAGCGCGGATAAGTGTCACGCACTCCCTCACACCGGGTTGTCAAGTTTGCCTGGTGGATTCCTTCACCCGCCAACTGCGGATACACTTCCCGAGCATGCGCGTGCCCCCGGCTCCAGACTGGCTTTAGGCTGGCGGAGCAAAAAAAAAAAAAAAATCTCGTGCAAAGCCATCTTCCTGACTGTGTTGACGGTGCGGTGGTTTGGCTGTGGTACTGCTGTGGACTTCTGGCTGCTGAATTTCGCGGACAGAGGTAAGGACGCTCTTCAAAACTAACTTTTTAACTCGGAGAGATATACAGAGTGAGTGTAACCTTTCATTTAAGGGCAAAATGATTCTTGCAATGCATCTCGTGTAGATATACCCATTGGGTGACCACGTGGACTCGTAATCGTTTTTCTCTGTGGCCATAGGCCATATCGTGCGGCGAATCCAGTAAGGCGAAAGCTCAGATGACAATACACAATTCGGTTTTGTGTAGGGGAGAGTGGGGTAAGATGCCCAGGGTGGGAAAGACGCCCCACCCCCTCTAGCGGCGAAACAATGAATCGAACCTGGAAATTAATGTTCATAGCGTAAAGCGGAAGCCTGCCTTGTTAACTGCACAAAAATTTGCGAAGCTCAGTTGGGCAACGGCTGGCTGGTGATTGCATGTTTTTTATTTGCTGCTTTCAAAAATATTTTGGTGTCAAAACATTGTAAATATCAAAGAAGATAGATAATTTTTGCGTCCCTTGTTATGGTCGTGATACATTAACATGCGTGTACTGTGTCCCAAACAGTTTGTTTCAGGGTGTGTTTTATGGCTAACAAATTGTATTGATTTAATGTTACTTCGGTACCTTGGGGTAAGATGCCCCCTGTCCTGATGGGGAAAGACGCCCCCTAAATCCGTAGGCTGTCCTTCAAGCAGCCCTTCAAATCATTTATTACATACTTGTGATGAGAGACAAAAGCCGATCTAGGACTATTGAGAGTCCAGTACGGTTGGGTGCTCCCATGCCGGCCTCTCGGCCCACACAGCGACTTTTGGGGCGGCATCTGACTCTGAGAGCCCTCACGACGGCCTCTGTGGGCCCCATTATTGGCTCCAGGGCCCCTCACGACATCCTTTGAGGGCTCCCACGTTGGCTCCACGGGCCGCGCTGGCATCTGAGGTCCCCACGATGGGCTTGAGGGCCCTCAAGCATCATGAAGACCTATAAGGGCCCCACAGTGGTCTCCGAACGCCACCACGGAGGCTTGTTTGGCCGCGCTGGACTATGATGGCCCTAACGATGGCCTCTGATGCCCCTTACGACTACTTTTGAGGGCCCTTACGATGACGTTTGGTGTCTACTGCAGGCTCGAAGGGACTACTGATTCGTTCAGGCGATTCACGTGCCCATTTATGTCACTTATAGTGCAGGGGGCATCTTTCCCAACGCCAGGGGGCGTCTTTCCCACCCTGTGGGGTAAGATGCCCCCTTTCACTTCTTCAGGAAAATGCTTAATAGCAAAAAAAAAGTTATCATATTTCAGCACGAAAGTGTGATTTTTGGAGAAAAATGATGTCGGCTTCCGTTGAAACTCCAAGTTTTTGCTTTCCGAATTCCGATCGTCATTTTCGAATAATATATGACATAGTAAAACCCTGGGCATCTTTCCCCACTCTCCCCTATGTGAGAATGGTTTATGATGCGGGCTATTTTTTCAGGCGTACAAATCGAAATGGGAGGTTTCAACCACTGAAAGCCAAGTGCGAGAGACGGTGACAGACACAAAACGACCGGTGGAGGAGTGGTGTGGCGCAAGGCACCGGGGCCTTATGACCTTAGCTCATATTTAACTCGTATAATTCATGTGTGTGGATATTGTTGTGCGTCTAACTAAATAAATAAATAAGACCATATTTCCCTAGGTGCTTACGAATGTGACAGCAGCCGAATGCATGGGAAGGGGGGAATTCACTGAAAACAATTCAACCCGCGTACAGCGAGTAAAACCCGCTGCTGGCGGGTACACCTACCCACCACCTAATTTGACACTTTACCAGCGGGTGCGTTTACCCGCATATCGCAGGCTGTCAACCCGAGTATATTGTGTACCTAACCCGCATAGGATGGGGACTCAACCCACACACAGAAGGCAACCTACCCGTTCGCAGCGGGTACACAATCCGCACATGGTGTATTACCTGCGCTGCGTGGGTTGGGAACTCGCTTTCTGCGAGTACAAATATCCGCTGGTAGGGTGTCCAAATCAGCTGGAGGGTAAAGTACCCTCCAGTGGCGGCGTTCAAGGAGGAAAACGCCGCCAACCCGCACTGAAAACAATTCAACCCGCGGATTGCGAGTTGGCCCGGGTATCGCGGGTATTTTGAAGAAATTACCCGCTCTGCGCGAGTTTTTGCTGCCGGGTAGGCTGACTACCCGTTTAGCTTCCCGCGTTTCGCAGAGCATCCCGTTATCATCGTAGCTTTCACCCGCTTCACGGGTGTCAACGCCCGCTATACTCGGGTAAAACAGCAACCCGTCATGCGCGGATACATGAAACCTCCTCTGGCGGGGTCAATCACTCGTCCGCAGCGGGTTGTGGCCGCATGGCGTTACTCGCGCCCACGGAGTAAGCGCATCACGCAGGTTTTGCATCGTGTAACTCGCTGCGCCAAGGTAGGTGACATGCTATACGCAGGTTGCCTTGATCACGCATGTGTCATGGCTGGAGATGTGCAAGGCAATTGTAATCGTAACTGTAACAGTGGGGCTGCGTTCTGTGAGTTAGGAGGGTACTTAACGGGCTTGGGACATTTGAATCATTGTTTGGATGACGTCACGTCTTGGCCGGCAGAATATTTCGCTGGAACGCTCAGCAGAATATTCTGCAGTCCGCGAATCTGGCGCATTGTGGTGAAGTTTGCAGACCGTTCTTAGCACATTTTATTGGTAAAAATAAGCCTGGATAAATAAATCTTTCCCGATGCAAATGAAATATTTGTCCAAACTTTTCCTTAATATTTAAAACAATATAGGCGGATTCATGTCAATTGTCTAAGATAAGCCTTTTTACTTTCTGTATTGAGTCCGCCGTCAGTTCTTCATTTTAATCTGATATACACCGACATTTCAATCACTTTGCGTCAGGTTGCCTGTGGCGCAGTTGGTAGCGCATCGGTTTGTAATGTCAAAGATATCGGGTTCGAATCCCGGCGGGTCGGCGGCTTTTTCCTCCTTGAACGCCGCCACTGGAGGGTACTTCACCCTCCAGCTGATTTGGACACCCTACCAGCGGATATTTGTACTCGCAGAAAGCGAGTTCACAACCCACGCAGC
The DNA here is from genome assembly GCF_019059575.1 of Amphibalanus amphitrite. NCBI lineage: Eukaryota > Metazoa > Arthropoda > Thecostraca > Balanomorpha > Balanidae > Amphibalanus > Amphibalanus amphitrite. The sequence continues at coordinate 7,077 of NW_024883774.1, forward strand.
GCAGGTAATACGCCATGTGCGGATTGTGTACCCGCTGCGAACGGGTAGGTTGCCTTCTGTGTGTGGGTTGAGTTCCCATCCTATGGGGTTAGGTACACAATATACTCGGGTTGACAGCCTGCGATATGCGGGTAAACGCACCCGCTGGTAGAGTGTCAAATTAGGTGGTGGGTAGGTGTACCCGCCAGCAGCGGTTTTACTCGCTGTACGCGGGTTGAATTGTTTTCAGTGCGCCGGGATTCGAACCCGATATCTTTGATATTGCAAACCGATGCGCTACCAACTGCGCCACAGGCGACCTGACGCAAAGCGACTGAAATGTCGGTGTATATCAGATTAAAATGAAGAACTGACGGCGGACTCAATACAGAAAGTAAAAAGGCTTATCTTAGGCAATTGACATGAATCCGCCTATAGTGTTTTAAATATTAAGGAATAGTTTGCACAAATTTCATTTGCATCGGGAAAGATTTATTTATCCAGGCTTATTTTTACCAATAAAATGTGCTAAGAACGGTCTGCAAACTTCACCACAATGCGCCAGATTCGCGGACTGCAGAATATTCTGCTGAGCGTTCCAGCGAAATATTCTGCCGGCCAAGACGTGACGTCATCCAAACAATGATTCAAATGTCCCAAGCCCGTTAAGTACCCTCCTAACTCACAGAACGCAGCCCCACAGCTGTTACAGTTACGATTACAATTGCCTTGCACATCTCTACCCCTGCACAAGCACGCAGCCGAGCCGAAAAGCGACGATTGTGGCGCGTCACATTTCAACACTCGTTTGAGCGTCGAAGTCAAAAGTATTAATTTCAAAACCAATGCCGTGCATCATGGGATATCTATTGGTATATCATAGGAACCTAGGTATAGCAGCCGACAAAGCCAGCTTCAGGAAACACTTACCACCAACTGGTCACACAAGAGAAGGCGCCCACACAACGCGCCACAAATCATCAACACATGGGTTGCGCGGGCTGAAGCAGGCCGGTGCATGCATGGCCTTGGACCGGCGTATGCAGGCTGCTGCAGGTTCCGCAGAAAAATCCAGAAAGTCCACGTGGTCATCGGCCATGACACATGCGTGATCAAGGCAACCTGCGTATAGCATGTCACCTACCTTGGCGCAGCGAGTTACACGATGCAAAATCTGCGTGATGCGCTTAAGCTCCGTGGGTGCGAGTAACGCCTGCGGCCACAGCCCGCTGCGGACGAGTGATTGACCCCGCCAGAGGAGGTTTCATGTATCCGCGCATGACGGGTTGCTGTTTTACCCGAGTATAGCGGGCGTTGACACCCGTGAAGCGGGTGAAAGCTACGATGATAACGGGATGCTCTGCGAAACGCGGGAAGCTATAAACGGGTATAGTCAGACTACCCGGCAGCAAAAACTCGCGCAGAGCGGGTAATTTCTTCAAAATACCCGCGATACTCGGGCCAACTCGCAATCCGCGGGTTGAATTGTTTTCAGTGTATATGTTACAGTTACACTGAAAACAATTTAACCCGCGGATTGCGAGTTGGCCCGAGTATCGCGGGTATTTTGAAGAAATTACCCGCTCTGCGCGAGTTTTTGCTGCCGGGTAGGCTGACTACCCGTTTAGCTTCCCGCGTTTCGCAGAGCATCCCGTTATCATCGTAGCTTTCACCCGCTTCACGGGTGTCAACGCCCTCTATACTCGGGGTAAAACAGCAACCCGTCATGCGCGGATACATGAAACCTCCTCTGGCGGGGTCAATCACTCGTCCGCAGCGGGTTGTGGCCGCATGGCGTTACTCGCGCCCGCGGAGTAAGCGCATCACGCAGGTTTTGCATCGTGTAACTCGCTGCGCCAAGGTAGGTGACATGCTATACGCAGGTTGCCTTGATCACGCATGTGTCATGGCTGCATGAGATGTGCAAGGCAATTGTAATCGTAACTGTAACAGCTGTGGGGCTGCGTTCTGTGAGTTAGGAGGGTACTTAACGGGCTTGGGACATTTGAATAATTGTTTGGATGACGTCACGTCTTGGCCGGCAGAATATTTCGCTGGAACGCTCAGCAGAATATTCTGCAGTCCGCGAATCTGGCGCATTGTGGTGAAGTTTGCAGACCGTTCTTAGCACATTTTATTGGTAAAAATAAGCCTGGATAAATAAATCTTTCCCGATGCAAATGAAATATTTGTCCAAACTATTCCTTAATATTTAAAACACTATAGGCGGATTCATGTCAATTGTCTAAGATAAGCCTTTTTACTTTCTGTATTGAGTCCGCCGTCAGTTCTTCATTTTAATCTGATATACACCGACATTTCAGTCGCTTTGCGTCAGGTCGCCTGTGGCGCAGTTGGTAGCGCATCGGTTTGTAATGTCAAAGATATCGGGTTCGAATCCCGGCGGGTCGGCGGCTTTTTCCTCCTTGAACGCCGCCACTGGAGGGTACTTCACCCTCCAGCTGATTTGGACACCCTACCAGCGGATATTTGTACTCGCAGAAAGCGAGTTCCCAACCCACGCAGCGCAGGTAATACGCCATGTGCGGATTGTGTACCCGCTGCGAACGGGTAGGTTGCCTTCTGTGTGTGGGTTGAGTCCCCATCCTATGCGGGTTAGGTACACAATATGCTCGGGTTGACAGCCTGCGATATGCGGGTAAACGCACCCGCTGGTAGAGTGTCAAATTAGGTGGTGGGTAGGTGTACCCGCCAGCAGCGGGTTTTACTCGCTGTACGCGGGTTGAATTGTTTTCAGTGTAGTATGCGAAATCCGTTAGTTTGCAACGCAACTAGTTTCGTTGCAAACTACCTGACCGGCCAGGTAGTTTGCAACGAAACTAGTTCCGTTGCAAACTAACTGACCGTCCAGGTAGTTTGCAAACTAACTAGTTAGGATGCAAACTACCTAGTTACTTTGCAACGGAACTAGGTGTGTTGCAACGGAACTAGTTGTAATGCGAAATCGACGAGGCAGTGGCTCTATTTGTCGGTTATATTCAACTTTAATGTAAATTTTAACAACGGTTGTTAAAACAAAGCTGTGTTTTTCTTACGGGTGACACTAGACATAAGAGTAGGACGGGTGGTCACATTCATGGATGAAACAGTGAATTAACCAGATTCGACTACATAATGTGACGATCACTAGCGGATCCAGAGGAGGAGCAGTTCCGACTTCCGGGGGCATTTTGCGATTTTGTTTTTTTGCGACACACACTAACACCACACTGTAAAAAATATTGACTAGCCCCTCGTCAAATGATTCTCAACGCTAAATGTCGGGGGTACAGACTAGTTTTGCATCCTACTTTTGACACACGCTGCGAGCCCCTGGCTTGTTTTGTGTTCGTCAGATGACAGTTACCAGGTGTCGGTTAGTTTTTACCACGTCCCAAAAATAGCTGGAGCGTTTCTGCCTTGTTTTGGAAGCAGGTCCTCGTTAATGCTGTGTATGATAACAAAGTACCTAGTAACAATAATAACGAAAAACAATGTCAAAACGAGGGCGGCTTGTTTAGTGACGATGTTCAAAGAAGCATCGTCTTGTTCCTACTTAACAAATGAAGCTCAAACTAGGTCAAAACTAGGGGCCCAACTAGGCCCTAATCAACCCATAGTCAGATGACCAGCAGATCCCACGCCGCCCAATGCAGTCATCGAATTTGCCAGCGAATTCGTTTGAAGACCATCATATTATTAAATATCGGTGGTCTTCAAACGAAATCCCTTACCAGTTTGATGACGAATTCATCCGGCCCATTCCAAAAACGCTCAAGATAAAATGAAAGTGTATTTCTGAAATAATGTGCTTTCTTGCAATGCACCTTTCGTATATCAAGCGAACCTTTCACTTCCAGCGCCCGTTTACAGTTATCAATCGAATCAGAAGCATGCACATACCTATCGATAGATCTGAACCTAAGAACACAGAAGACATTTTGTAGAGTACCTGTCTGAGCCTATGCAGTGGAGCCCGTGAGCCGCCCAAACCGCAGCTGCCTCATGAACTTGATGATAGGTCTGAACCTCAGATTGGCCAGAGCTTGGCCGTCAATAACCAGCTTATTTATATCCACAGTTGTAGTGACTTAGGGTTTGGAATTTGCCAAACCTAAGTTTTGATTACCAAAAGAAATTTTGTACTTCTTGCACTTGCCTTTTCTTCATAACTTTGGCGGAAATCGTCGTAGTGAAACTTCAGTGTTCCGTTAGCTGTCAGTTCTTGAGAGAGTTGGCCAGGCCGGACACCAGGGGCGGCTCCACAACTTTCGAAAAATTAAACCTAAGTCCTATTGCACTGCATGGAGAGCAATTCATTTAAAATCGCTCTTGTCCCCCCCCCCTCGACAACTTTGCAAACGTCTCTGCGCGATTTGGTTGAGAATAATGGCTTATGGCAAGTTATTGAATCAGAACGTCGATCACTGCAGGTCATATATCGGCAAGCAATTCTTCATAACTAGACACTGCACAAATGGAAACGATACAGGTTTGCCCAGTGATAAACACTCGCACTTCACAGACACGCGCACCCCCGACCGAACGCGGCACGGCACAGCGCAACTGACGCCGGGAAGCCGGGAACGCATTAAGTGAAGGATTCACAGGTGCGCAACTTTACTGCGAACAATAAAAACCTACCGCAAACGATTAAAAAAAAAAAAGTTTTAGGGCAATCGGAAATACAAATGTATTGACTTATAGAAATAAAATTGTCATTCACCTTCCAAATAACCCAACAATTTATTTGCCGTGAAAAGTGTCTGGAAATGGAAAGTTGCAAACATGATTCAGCAAGTAGGGAAACGCAGCAGCTACCTGGCGAATAATCTCAGGCTGGTTTAGTGACGAGTGCATTGCTACGGCTTGTTCCTCACCCTTCACAGATTACTATGACAAAACTACCCCTAGTATTTTGATCATCCTGAGGCTGGCTTTCACCTAATAATTTGATGAGGGTCTTCCTCGTTTCGGATTGAGGCGAAAACAAACGTCAAACAACCTTGATAGTTAATTCAGCACTTCAAAACAAAGGTACACCTAGAGTATCATTACAATACCGGATCATAACGATCTGGATAGTTCTCAGCCTGTAAGCTAACTAAGCGGTAACTAGTCAAGTGGTAGGTACCGGAAGCATTGACAACCTGGTGACTGTTTCGAGACCCTTGTTTTGACACATAGCTCGTCAATATTTTTTACAGTGCAGTCACCACCGCCGCCGCACAGAACAGAACTGAACTGTATTGTCGCATGGCCCGTGGTCCGGGGTAAGCGTGCAATCAAGAATCTGTCTCAACGGCCGACTCCTACTGCGACTTGCCTAGCCAGGTGACCTAGCGGTGCCGGGCCATTCGGTAACAGCCAATGATCAAAGGGCAGGCTGCGTCACAGACTGATCGGTCGTGGAGGTAGGAGCTCGTCAGCGGCGCGGTTCTGGAATAGGGGAGACCCGTCTGGGCAGGTTTTGTGTAAAGGCAAGTTTCTTCCAGTGGGCAGTGGCTAGACCCGGTTTTTCACTCTGTGTACGTGATATTGCTTTTCGCCTGCAAAGTGTGCCTGATATTAGGTATCTGGGACCAACTATTTTGTCTCGAGATAACTTTCAATAAATCATGCGCTTTTTCGATCCAGCAAAGTACACCGGGAGGTATGGGCCGGTGCTATGTTTCATATTCTTTTCTCGACAATGAGAACAATACTCGTAGCTGGTATCTACCTTGATCTCTCTTAGAGCCACCGCATAAGCGGCCAACAGCTTACTTCATGGAGGTCACTTGGGCACATAAGTATTTTGGTAATCTCAATCATGCTCCACGAAATAAGATAGATAATATTGTTTTCTGTTCCAATGCAATTTTTAGTTAAATGTTCGACCTTGCGCGGCAAAAATAAAACTTATTGAAGAGGACATTCAATGAAAGCATCATTTCATTGATTTAGGATCAACGGGGGTGGATGGCCCGTTAACCTCTCGGTTAGTACGCCAGAATGTGCGTAGCATCTCAGCTCATAATCTTACAACAAAGCTTCAAATTGTCTATCCAGTCCTAATTTGCATGCTTTAAACTTTATGTTAGAGCTGGTCTGACATCAAAACGAGCCTGGTTCAAATTTATCACGATTTTTTTTGTATGTACGGGTACCGTATTTTACTCGAAGAGGGCAAAAACGCTTAATCACCGCTCATTGCCAAGGAAAACTAAGGAAGACTTCGGAAATCACGTCGGCTGTATAACGGAATGGCTGCTTCCAGTTTACGCGGTCAAATGTGTAAAAATACGCAACACTTCTTCAAAACTGCGATGGTCTATATCCATACCTTCGGGGGGCCCATACCTCCCGGGTCTCCCCTATTCCGAAATCGGCAGCAGAACCTTTCTTTCCGCTTATGTCTACGCATTTATGGTAATCACTAGCGGTTCCAGAAAGATGGTCTTAAACGTTGCGGGAGACATAATCCCAAAAAGTTTCTCCTAATTCCAAAAAGCTTTCGGATTTTGATTCCAATCCTAACACACGGCTGTGCAGTTTAAAACAAGTATTTGGCTATAAAAGTTGTTCGGTTTTCGTTTCATTCTCATAATAAGTAAATATTTCTCGCTTTCAGGCGCTGCGTGGATGTCGGAGCGATTTCGGGCGCCCCCCCCCCCACCTCTGGATCCGCCAGTGATCGTAACGTTATGTAGTCGAATCCGATTAATTCACTCTTTCTATCCTAAATGTCTTATGTCTAGTGTCACCCGTTAGAAAAACACAGCTTTGTTTTAACAACCGTTGTTAAAATTTACATAAAAGTTGAATATAACCGACAAATAGAGCCACTGCCTCGTCGATTTCGCATTACAACTAGTTCCGTTGCAAACACCTAGTTCCGTTGCAAAGTAACTAGGTAGTTTGCAACGTACCTAGGTAGTTTGCATCCTAACTAGTTAGTTTGCAAACTAACTGGACGGTCAGTTAGTTTGCAACGGAACTAGTTTCGTTGCAAACTACCTGGCCGGTCAGGTAGTTTGCAACGAAACTAGTTGCGTTGCAAACTAACGGATTTCGCATACTAACTGTAACATATAGATTGCACCAATTAACCTGCAGTAAACGGGTAATAAGTATCAGTCAGTGGCGTATATTTAATACCCGGTGTAGGGTGGTCAAAAATGGTGGTGGATAGGGGTACCCTTCAGATGCAGATTTTACTCCGTATCAACGGATCGAGGTACCCGGAAGTGGCGGATATTTAGATTCGAGTAACCCTCCTTGATCGGGTAATCTCTACGGATTAACCCGCTGTCAACGGATAAACAGTATCCGCGAGGCACGTATATTTCGTATCCGCTCCAGAGTGGTCAAAAATGGTGGTGGATAGGGGTATCCTTCAAGTGCAGGTTTTACCCGCTGTCGCCGGATCAATTTGTTTTCGGTGAAGGGAGGTGATGACACCTCGCGGCACCACATGTCGCACGTGCGACAGGCCGATCAGGGTCCCAGTGCAGCGGCGGGTGACGGCACCCACGTGACTGTCCCATGTCAGGTTTTTGTAAACGTTACATCCAGATTTTTGACCTCGTTACAAGGGACGAGGGTTGTGTCACGGAAGGTGACTGTGAAATTTGGAAGGTTGCGCAAATTTTGGCGGTTTCCGAAAGCAATGAGTTGAGTTTTGTTCGCGTTGACCTTGAGAGCATTCGCGCAGAACCATTTGTCCAAAGAAGCAAGTGAGTTTTCCATGCTAGTGGTGAGTGCTGGGAGTTCACTCTTTTTGCCTGAGACAATCACCTGGGTGTCGTCTGCGTACTGCAGCACTCTAGCATCGGCGGCGTGTAGCGACAGGTCGTTGGCGAACACCGTAAACAGCAGCGGTCCGAGGGCGCTGCCATGAAACACTCCCATTAGGGTTGTTCAAAAAAACCGAATTTTGGAAAAGTATATGGGCTCATGGCTCATGTGGTGCGGTATTCTTTTCTGAGTCCAATGATACACTTTTTTCCGAAATGTATTACTGCTAGGCGCTGCTCAAACGGCTTAAAGAGGACCATGTTACGCCCGCCGACCGGCCGGTGTCAATAAGGGCGAGAATTCGACGCCGCACGGCGGCGGCAGCGCCTTATCGGCACCGCGCGCCACGACATCTGCCGGGCGGCCGGCTGGGCGGTGGGAATTTATAAGTGCGTGGTCTTATTGCACACGATCGGGGTGAGCTATCCCATGTTTTCGGGGCGGAAAGTTTCAGTGCAGCATCGGTGCGTCTGCCACGGTGGTCTGTGTCGATGGTATAGAAAATAACTCAAGCAGAGCTCAGAAAAGAATGAATGATTCCGGGTAGTTGCCTCGAAATAATCCGTTTCAAGAATACAGCTGCCTTCTTAACGTACCGTATCACTTGTTAATTCTTCAAAAAGCAAGCTCTGAGCAATAACAGACTTCTTTGCATTGCTGTTGACAATTTAAGTTGCTTTTGGACGGTGGCTCGCAGCCCAAATATGCTGCCGCGTAACTCTATTCCAACGACGAAACGGCAACTTAGCGAGAATCGAAAATTTAACGAAGTAGGTACAACAGGAGCTGGCAAGGCTCCTGCATTGGTCTATCCGTCATGAGTGACACACCGGGGTAATGTGTCACGTCAGGGCAGAGCTGTGTTCTATGCCGGGTCTGGATTCGGGTCTTGATCGGCATCGGTGGGCACTGCCGCCCTGGCCGGACTGCCGGCGAAGGATTGGATAAACGGCGCTTGATTTATATGAGTAGGTACTCCGGCTAATGTCTCTACTCATGTCTCACTTCGTCACACTGTCAGGGTGGCCACTCTGTCATTCCCAGACATGTTATGTTTTCTTTCGACCCGTTAATCTAAGTTACACCTGGCGTCGATTCTGTTGCCCCAGCATCTGACATCAACGTATCTGAATAATGACATTGGTGACGCATACGCTCGTCAAAGTCACCCCCAAACTTGGGCCGATGACTGTCGGGTCTCCCCATATTCTGTCCTTGTGCATACTGCATTGCCAGCCCCTGCTGTACGTATATCGTGAATTTTCGATTCTCGCGAAGTTGCCGTTTCGCCGTTGGAATAAAGTTGCGCGGCAGCATATTGGGGGTGCGAGCCACCGTCAAAAACTAACGTAAATTGTCAACAGCAATGCAAAGAGGTGTGTTATTGCTCAGAGTTTGCTTTTTGAAGAATTAACAAGTGATACGGTACGTTAAGAAGGCAGCTGTATTCTTGAAACGGATTATTTCGAGGCAACTACCCGGAATCATTCATTCTTTTCTGAGCTCTGCTTGAGTTATTTTCTATACCATCGACACAGACCACCGTGGCAGACGCACCGATGCTGCACTGAAACTTTCCGCCCCGAAAACATGGGATAGCTCACCCCGATCGTGTGCAATAAGACCACGCACTTATAACTTCCCACCGCCCAGCCGGCCGCCCGGCAGATGTCGTGGCGCGCGGTGCCAGAAAAGAATACCGCACCACATGAGCCATGAGCCCGTATACTTTTCCAAAATTCGGTTTTTTTGAACAACCCTAACTCCCATGGTGTTCGGGAGCGGGGGCGAGACTCGCTCGGCGCCCGTGACGTCACGCAGGACGACACTCTGCGTGTGACCGCGTAGGTACGCCTCGAACCACGCCGTGTCGATGCCGTGCAGACGCAATTTGCTGATAAGTATATCGAGGTCAATGACATCAAATCACTTGCTAAGGTCGATCAGGCACAGAAGGGAGATTTCCCCACCGTCGGCGGCTGTCAGGATGTGATCGGAGACAGTAACCAGCGCGGTTTCCGTCGAGTGGTGAGGGCGGAAACCGTGCTGGTTGGGGGATAGGAGCAAGGCCATCTATAGAAGGTACAGTCACTCTCCCGCCGACCAATCAGAGACAGATCCTGAGTGACGTCACCCCTGATGCTCGATAGGGGTACTCCATTCCTTTACAACGTGAAAATGACTAACTTCATTTGAAGATTGTTTGTGACACTCTACACGTATCGCTCAACCATTGATGTCATTGGAAAGTCCAACTAATTTTCTAGCGATAAAAAAGAGCAGCAATATGCTAAGAAATGGCCGGTTTTGAAGATATAGACGATTTAAAAACCCTCTGCAGTTGAAGGAAAGCAACGTAAAAACGCATCGAGCTTATATTTTTACTATGAATAAATCATTTTTCAGTAAGTTTTTAGATATGGTATCGATTTATTCAACAACTTTATTACAATATTTTATTACTTGGAACTTTATTTCAAAATAATATTTTCAAAAATGGCAACTGTTGGCAAGAAGCTTTGAAGCGATTGTGGCGCGCCGCGCCATTATTGTCCTGAGGCCCCCATATGATGTCATCAAAAGTGGAGTGACATGGGCCTGGATAGGAGGTGGTTTGATGCAAGGTAATGATAAAGTTGGCGATGAACCACCCTCTCTACGATTTTGGAAATTATCGGAATGGAAATCGGGCGGAAGTTAGGGGGTTGGATGGGTCACCGGTTTTGTGGATAGGATGGACGAGGGAATGTTTCCATGAGGCTGGATAGTCTGACAGGACGAGGCAGGTGTTGATGATGCGAAGGATAACGACGCCGACGGCAGGGAAAGCAGCCTTCAGCGCCCGAACACAAACACCATCAGCGCCGCGAGCGGGGAGAGTTACGCATACTCAGCAACGTGCTGGTCAGAGTGTCGATGTCAATCGGTAAGAGCTTAAAACCACAGGCACCGACCCTGGGCAGACGGCACTCTACCCAAGGCCATCTATAGAAGGTACAGTCACTCCCCCGCCGACCAATCAGAGACAGATCCTGAGTGACGTCATCCCTGATGCTCGCAAGGGGTACTCCATTCCTTTGCAACGTAAAAATGACTAACTTCATTTGAAGATTATTGATGGCACTCTGCACATACCGCTCAGCAGTTGATGTCAATGGAAAGCCCAACTAATTTTCCAGCGACAAAAAAGAGCAGCAATATGCTAAGAAATGGCCGGTTTTGAAGATATAGACGATTTAAAAACCCTCTGCAGCAGCAGGAAAGCAACGTGAAAACGCATCGAGCTTATATTTTTACTATGGATAAATCATTTTTCAGTAAGTTTTTAGATATGGTATAGATTTAAGTTACAACTTCATTACAATATTTTCATTACTTGAAACTTTATTTCAAAATAATATTTTCAAAAATGGCAGCTGTTGGCCAGTAGCTTGGGAGCGATTGTGGCGCACCGCGCCATTAATTGTCCTGAGGCCCCCTTATGATGTCATCAAAAGTGGAGTGACATGGGCCTGACTACCTGTGGAACCGCGCCCCGGCCCCGGTCGGCTACCTCAGCAGCCACTCGCGGTCCAACAGAGACGAAAAAGCGGTTCAGCTCCTCGCTGGATAGCTGAGGCAGCACCGGTGTACCGGAGCGCTTCCCACCCACCACGCTCCGAATGCTCTGCCAGACAGACCGCGGCCCGCGATCCCTGATACGGTCCTCAATCCCCTCGCGAGTGTCACGGCGAATGGCAGAGCGGACGGCACGGTTCAGGTCGCGGTAGTCGGCCGAGCTACGCCCGCAGGCACGCAGGGCGGCGCGGCGGCGAGACATGAGTTCACCGGTGGCAGCCGAGATGGGAGGGGCCGCCGGGTTTCGCACGCGAACAGATCGCAGCGCCGCGTGCTGGTCGAGTATGTTCGTAAAAGTTGATAAAAAGGCATCCCACTTCTCGGTCACGGTTGGCGATCTAAAAACGTCACCCCAGTCGGCATGGTGTAAATCTAAAAGGAAGGCGTCCTGATCGAGTCGCTTTAGACAGCGAGACTGAGTGATGACTGATGACAGGTTGGTGACGGGTACGAGGCAAATTAACACGTAAGCGAATGAAGTGATGAGGGCTAAAATCGCAGTAAATTGCACGACAGTCAGAGACTAGGTTTTGACTAGATGTGATGCAGACGTCAAGCAGGAAACCTGAGGTAAAAGTGGGCACGTTTACGAGTTGACACATTGAGTAATCATTTAAAAACTCTTCGAGACGAGACCGAGCCGGAGCGGGCGCACTTTTTAAAAGGTCACAGTTGAGGTCACCGCACATAAGAAGTGGCACCGTCGGATGAGTAAGTGTTACGCTCTGCACCTGCGTCTCCAGGTCCCTGAAGTCAGCGTCCAGCGCCGTCACCGTGTAGCGCGGCGGCCTGTAGAGAGAGCACAGGACGAGCCGGCGCCCACGGTCCGCTCTCACCAGTGCGCAGTGGCCCTTTTTCAGAATTAGCACGCATAAATTCAAAATATTTTTTTTCTCTTCTTTTCAGTGAAAAGCAGTCTAATCGTGTGCAAAACATTCCAAACTATCCGATGGTGCCATTTTTACCTCCTAAAAATAATTAATCTTTTGTAAAACTGACCGCAAAATCGAAGTTTGTCGAGAGGCGCGCGGACACCACCGGCGGACCCTAAAAAGTAGGGTGAGATGAACATCAATATGTAAGACTTTCGATGCGAAAATATTAAAAATTAGTGGCATGGCTGTGAAGCTGAGTTTACGTAGAAGCCCTAGAAACCACTATTTTCATTGTATAAACTTAAATAGACCACTTTTGCCGAATATTGTGGACACAATAACAGGACAATTATTAACTGGAGATGGCGGCATACATATGAAGCTTTATGTTAAGTAGAACACTCTGGCACATGTCGTATTATACATCGTTCGAATCGCCGATCTCTTCTGGCCATATCCACCAAAGGGCATCGCGCCATTTTGCGCCATTTTGCTTCTACGGTGGATAACGTGAGCCAGTTCAGTCCGCGAGCGGCTGTGGCTCCTGTTCGATACGACTAAGCTCACTGACCTGGCTCGAAGCTGGTGTCACCTGGTGTGCGCCTAAATGTGGCTTGACTTTTGCCATAAGATGTGCTAATTGAAATGTCATGTAGGCATAACGCTGTGCCCAAGAAAAACTGTCCGATTTCTTGTCGCGTTTGATGTCCAAGCCGCACAAGTCCCGTGGTCGGCTTAACCCTATTCCTGGCGGGGGGGGGGGGGCCTCAGGAGCCCCCCTGAGGTTTTTTGGTTATTTCTCCCAAACGCGTTGAGCTAGGAAGCTCAAATTTTCTGACTTTTCCTAAAAGGCTTCTACGCAATATGTCTGAAAATTTTGAGTTGATCTGACCTCAGGTCAGGTCACCAGAGGCGGTTTGGTGACCCTACCTCAGAAAAGTTTGCAATCACGCCAGAGCTAGAGTTTTTGACCGATCAATTTTTCTCTTCAGGCTTTAGTTAGGGTACCACTATGTGCAATTTGTATATCTCGGAATTTTGATATCGGTGACCTAAGGTCAGGTCGGTTTCGCGACCTCCCCATTATAAGTCAAAGGGGGAAAAATCAACTCCCTGTTTTTACCACTAAAACGGGTCGGAATGGCCCCATATACCATACATGACTTCATATACGATCAACCCTCACTACCTTGAGGTCTGTTTTGCTGTTGGGCAGCTGTGAGGTCATGTGACGTCATCAAAGGTCACCAAAGGTTTTTGGCCAATAACTCCGTACAGGAACAAGATACAGACGCGTGGATGGTCTCATTGTGTTCAGCTCGTCAAGACGCATCGAATGATATACATGATGACCTCGAGGTCACGTGACCTGAGGTCAACCTTTGACCTTGACATTTCGAGGTCAACATATATATCATTCGATGCGGATTGACGAGAGGATCACGATGATGCCCTTAGTTTGTTCCTATCTTGACTAATTCGAAAGTTATTCGAGAAAAACTCCATATCTAGCGCCGCCATTTTGACTTTTTCGACCCCTGTGACGTCATCTTTGACCTGACCTGAAAATGACCTTAGTAAAAATTGTAGATCTTGACCGTGCGTATCCGATGCCGTTTACCGTTTGTCGCTGCGATGTGTAGTTTTTGAGATCTGAAGGGGGGCCGAATCGCCCCCCCCCCCGCCAGTTTCTTGTCCCGGCGGAGCCCGCCAGGAATAGGGTTAAGATCTAACATCAAAAGCGCCTATGTGTTTGTATTGTTCGCGTCGCGCTGACCTTAGTTGCTGCCCGGCCGGGGCCGACTAACTGGCAACATCTGTGGATGCGGTCACGTGACGCCCTGGGGCGTCCTGGCGGTCAGTGCAGCGCGGTCGGCTGGCGGGCTCGCCTCACTTGCGTTCGGAGCGGCCTGGGCCGGCGGGCGAGCCGTGCGAACGTGCGCCAAATCTTGGGCCGAGCGGCCTGTCGCTGTTGGGCCGAATCTCCTTGGGCAGTTCGTTTCTTTTTCTCTTTGCATTGACAGGGAATACGTCCTTGATCACGTGGTGATGTCTTGCACCACTTTCAGGTAATGTGGGAATTAATGCGTGCTAATTCTGAAAAAGGGCCACTGTGCGCCGGCCGCTGTCGTGCGGCCATTACACGCGGAGGGGAAGGAGACACAAAGCTCTACGTTATAGCTGACCTCTGACCTTTCCCTGCGCCCTGGTCACTGACCCCGCTCCATGTCGCTGGGCGGTGGCATGGCGGTGGAAACCGGTTCTAGCCTCTACACATGCCACCATTCTAACGCTCCCCTCCCCACGCTACTACGCGGCGTGGAGTACGCTCGTGCGTAACTGGGCGGAGCAAGGGGGCACGCGATACAGGGGCGGAACTGGTTGCCCTCCCGCTCGCCGAGCGACCAACGACTAATACCCTGGAGAACCGTACATTAGTGATACTGCTCACGGACTCGGTCAGCCAATCAGCGTCCCCGATTACATTAATAAATGTCGCTAGCATCACGTAAATCCTGCTTGCGAACACATTTTAAGAAAGAAATAGCCGCGCAAGTTCCGCCTTCCATTGATTCCTTCCATCTTAGTATCAACTATACGCTTTTCAACTAACTTTAGACTAAGTTTTAAACTATGGTCAGTATGTTATTTCTGGTACATATGATTTAAAAATAACTGCTTTATGAATTTGGCTTTACTCGTCAGAATAGAATACTATTTTTTCCATATTCAAAATATATCACCTACCATGTAACTCATCCAGGTACATGGTGTGTCAAAAGTGGAAATAGCCGGTGCGCCGTCTGGCAACCCGGCAGCCCGCCGCCATAGGGAAATTCATGCTTTTTGTCGCTTTTTCGCTCCTTATGAGTCACTTGATCTAATTAGAGCTTAACTAGGAACGAGGCGGGTCACTTGGACGTATTCGGGAGCCGAATACGGGGTTTTGGAGCCAATACCTGGGAAACCCTACCCGCCCAATGCGAGTATTTAAGAGTCTGCCTGCCCAAATTAACGCTGAGCGCGGCCGTTTTCGGTCGGTTTTCCGCGACCTTGTGGCGTCGCGGAAAAAAAACGAGCGTGTGCGCCGTTACGAGACCCAGAGATTGGTACCCGATTTTAAGGTCCTAGGTCAACCGGTGACCTCTGAGGTCAGGTCAAATGCCCAAGGTTTCTTGTCAGTTTTTGGTGAATAACTTCGCAAAAAACGGCCGCAGAGTCGCAATTTTGGCAGTATTGTGTTCGCCTCGCTCAGGCGCATCGAATGATAGGGGAGAGTATGTATGTATGTATGTATGTATTCATCTAAAATCCGTCCACATGATGGCTTTTCGGGATTTGCGTCAATACAAGATAGCACACTCATAAAACGACAGAATAAAACGTGACATTAGAGCAGACACTCGCCATATTCATAAAATACATATAAAGGTGAAGGTTTAAAATGTGAGGCTAAAAGCGAAGACTTCGCACATTGTGTTGCATGAAAATTAAACACAAAATGAATGCACTGAGTGACGAATAGTAGCGAGAGATCTATGGTACTTTCTATTGAATAGCGCGTTTGAACTCCCGGGCAGATCTGATGTTGGTGACAGTTGGTGACAGCATGTTCCACGTTGCCGCGGCACGATATCGAATCCGCGCTGGGTGCCGACCAGCCGGCACCGCGGCAGCTCAAGGCGGCCCGCCTCGGTGGAACGGGTGGAGCGGTGGGAGACAGCCGATCGGGCCACGAACATAGATCTGACTGCTGGTGGTCCGAGCTCCTGGGTCAGGAGCTTGTGAAGTTTGATGGCGTCCTTCATCTCGACCAACCGCTCCACCCGCTCCCATCCCAGAGCCCGGAGCGTCGGGCCAATCCTGTCCGTCCGCCGTGCCCCCGTTACCACCCGCGCAGCGAAGTTGATAGTTTTTTTGGATCCTGAAAAGTTGATTTTTGCTGGCTCCACCCCAAACCGAAAGACAGTAGGTGATGTATGGGAAGACGTGAATGTTGATCGCCGCCACGACACGTCCCAGCTCCGGTATGGTGATCGGCTCCAGTTTGAAGGCGTCGGCGACGACGATCGGAGGTCTGGGGGATAGCTGGTCGGCTTCCCCACCGACGTGCAGCTCCGCTGCGATCCTGGAGCCGACGGTGGCGAAGAACTGGTTGAAGGTGTCCATCTGCGCCCGCCGCTCATGCTCGCCGGTCGGCAGCGGCGCAGATGAAGCAGCTGACGCCGACGGTGTCATGTAGAGGCGCTTGAGCTGGACCCAGAAGTCGCGCCGGTCAGACCCTGCGAGCCGCCCAAGGCCGTATAAGAGAGGTAGAATCATCCCGCAATTTCCAATGGACCGGTCGCTAAGCATTAGCGTGACGTCACTGGAGGAGACCGCGCGGCGCCCGGCTCCAAGCCGTATGTCGGGTACATTTGGCACTTTATCATTGTTATTACTGAACGTAACGACAACTAATGACTCTTAATAACTTTTTTACCCACCTAAAGCTGATTTCCTTGCCGATACATTGCCGACCCGAGCCCCAGGGTCGACAATCTTGGGATATGGGTCGGATGGGCGACCTCGCGACGGGAGAAGGAACGATTGCAATTGTTGTGTCCCGCACCGCCGATTGCATTCTCTATTTACACCCGGAGGGGGGGGGGGGCAGGGGACACGTGCCCCTATCGGATCAGGGGGCCTCTCGGGCCCGAGGGGCCCTGCGACGCCAATTGGCGGCTGAGGGTCCACGCTGGCATTTTCGACTCAGAAGGGCCCCACAAGGCTCGAAAGAACACCTTATGTACTCCGAATAGCCACACTTCTCTCCATAAGAGTCACACACCGACTTTTTATTGTCCCTCGTCGGCATTTGAGGGCCCGTTGCCGGCCTCTCAGGGCCTATTGGCGACCTCTGAGGGCTACTTGCCGGCCTCTGAGGGCCCTTAGCGGCCTATCAGGGACCAGCAGCTCTAAGGGTTCCACACACGCCTGCGATGACCCCCTAAACCAATGGTTGAAGGCCCCACAACGGCGCCTACGAGGGCCCTCACCGGCGGCTGTGAAAGCCCCAAAGCGGTGCCCAGCTGAGGGTCCCACACTGCGGGCACACTGCCATCTCTGAGTTCAACCGGCACCCCTGAATGAAGTCCCAAAGGCCCAAATCAGTGCTTTTTGGCCATATATTTATCGGCGGCTCTGAGGGCTGAACGCCGGAGTCTCTGACGGCCCCAGACGGGACCTTCGCATCGGACGGCCAGTGGCCACTCACCGGTGACTTTTGAGGGCCCCACACCGACGACTCTAAGGGCCCCCACCGGCGTCTGAGAGTACCTTGCTGGTCTCGAAGGACTCCACAGGGCTCCTGAAAACACCGCAGACCTCTTGAGGGCCCCTTGTCGGTCTCTGAGAGCCCCTGTCGGCTTATAAAGGATTCGAGCCAGCAGCTCTAAGGGTCCCAACTCCCACACCCGAGTGTGATGACCCCACACTGCAGTGTCTCTGAGGGCCCACAATGGCAACTGTGAGGACCCTCACCGGCGCCTCTGAGGGCCACACACTAGCACCTCCGAGGGCCTACAGCGGCACCTCGGGGGCCCCGCACCAATGCCTCTGAGGGCCTCACACCGGTACCTACCTGTGAGCGCCCACACCAGTGCCTCCAAGCTCCAAGGCTTCAAAACCGGCGGCCCTGAGAGTGAGGGCACTACACCGGTGATTTTGGGTGTTTACCGAAGGCACAACACAGTCCCTTAGTCTCGCTGAGTTGCTATCCCAATCCCGTACCGGCTTCTATCCCAATTCCGGCTCAACTAATTAGCAGCCCCCCCCCCATGGATCAGCGGCGCCGCGCCGGTGTCGGTGCCGGGGGCCAGCGCCATCGGGGCGGCAGTCGGCCACGCGCACTCAGTGGTTAGCGCTTAGCACCGGCGGCTAGCGCACGCCCGGCGTGTTATCGGCCGAGAGCCGCTCCAAAACGGCTGCAGTAACTGGTCGATAGCCAGTAAGCAGATGAGGAGATGCAGGTGAACTGATGACCGGCAAACTTTTGTGCTTTACGAGGGCGAAGGGTCGAAGTCGGCTGCTAAGCCTTGAGCGGGTTTTATCAGTACCGGTTCACTATGACCTTTGTCCGGGTCCTGGTACCCTGACGCACTCAGAGCCGAATTACAGCAAAACTCCATCCACGACTGTATCTATACGGCCTACGCTCTTCTGAAAACGTCTGCGCTTGGCCTTCTACGGGCCCGCCGGCCGGCCGGACGGCCCCGATTGGCGATCCACCAGTGACGTCACTGGTAGTGTTAAGCTGATTGGCGAATAATACATGGGGAGAACCGGGACGACATCCCCCTGGAGCCGCCCAGAGAGGAAGTCACGACGCGCCCGGCTCAGCATGCTCTTGACGCTGGCTCGTAGGCGCACGTAGTCAGCCCTGGCGTCGTCGAGAGTGGGGTAAGATGCCCAGGGTGGGAAAGACTCCCCCCCCCTCTAGCGGCGAAACAAAGAATCGAACCTGGAAATTAACGTTCTTAGCGTAAAGCGGAAGCCTGCCTTGTTACTGCACAAAAAATGTGCGAAGCTCAGTTGGGCAACGGCTGGCTGGTGATTGCATGTTTTTTATTTGCTGCTTTCAAAAAATATTTTGGTATCAAAACATTGTTAATATCAAAGAAGGTAGATAATTTTTGCGTCTCTTGCTATAGTCGTGATACATTAACCCGCGCCCTGCTGGGGGGGGGGGGGTGTTTGAACACCCCCCCTTGTGGTTTTTCGCGAATATCTCAAAAACGGCGGCGAGCGCCGCCGTTTTTGAGATATTCGCGAAAAACCACAAGGGGGGGTGTTCAAACACCCCCCCCCCCCCCAGCAGGGCGCGGGTTAATGTATCACGACTATAGCAAGAGACGCAAAAATTATCTACCTTCTTTGATATTAACAATGTTTTGATACCAAAATATTTTTTGAAAGCAGCAAATAAAAACATGCAATCACCAGCCAGCCGTTGCCCAACTGAGCTTCGCACATTTTTTGTGCAGTTAACAAGGCAGGCTTCCGCTTTACGCTAAGAACGTTAATTTCCAGGTTCGATTCTTTGTTTCGCCGCTAGAGGGGGTGGGGAGTCTTTCCCACCCTGGGCATCTTACCCCACTCTCGACGACGCCAGGGCTGACTACGTGCGCCTACGAGCCAGCGTCAAGAGCATGCTGAGCCGGGCGCGTCGTGACTTCCTCTCTGGGCGGCTCCAGGGGGATGTCGTCCCGGTTCTCCCCATGTATTATTCGCCAATCAGCTTAACACTACCAGTGACGTCACTGGTGGATCGCCAATCGGGGCCGTCCGGCCGGCCGGCCGGGCCCGTAGAAGGCCAAGCGCAGACGTTTTCAGAAGAGCGTAGGCCGTATAGATACAGTCGTGGATGGAGTTTTGCTGTAATTCGGCTCTGCAAGAGTGCGTCAGGGTACCAGGACCCGGACAAAGGTCATAGTGAACCGGTATCTGATAAAACCCGCTCAAGGCTTAGCAGCCGACTTCGACCCTTCGCCCTCGTAAAGCACAAAAGTTTGCCGGTCATCAGTTCACCTGCATCTCCTCATCTGCTTACTGGCTATATCGACCAGTTACTGCAGCCGTTTTGGAGCGGCTCTCGGCCGATAACACGCCGGGCGTGCGCTAGCCGCCGGTGCTAAGCGCTAACCACTGAGTGCGCGTGGCCGACTGCCGCCCCGATGGCGCTGGCCCCCGGCACCGACACCGGCGCGGCGCCGCTGATCCATGGGGGGGGGGCTGCTAATTAGTTGAGCCGGAATTGGGATAGAAGCCGGTACGGGATTGGGATAGCAACTCAGCGAGACTAAGGGACTGTGTTGTGCCTTCGGTAAACACCCAAAATCACCGGTGTAGTGCCCTCACTCTCAGGGCCGCCGGTTTTGAAGCCTTTGGAGCTTGGAGGCACTGGTGTGGGCGCTCACAGGTAGGTACCGGTGTGAGGCCCTCAGAGGCATTGGTGCGGGGCCCCCGAGGTGCCGCTGTAGGCCCTCGGAGGTGCTAGTGTGTGGCCCTCAGAGGCGCCGGTGAGGGTCCTCACAGTTGCCATTGTGGGCCCTCAGAGACACTGCAGTGTGGGGTCATCACACTCGGGTGTGGGAGTTGGGACCCTTAGAGCTGCTGGCTCGAATCCTTTATAAGCCGACAGGGGCTCTCAGAGACCGACAAGGGGCCCTCAAGAGGTCTGCGGTGTTTTCAGGAGCCCTGTGGAGTCCTTCGAGACCAGCAAGGTACTCTCAGACGCCGGTGGGGGCCCTTAGAGTCGTCGGTGTGGGGCCCTCAAAAGTCACCGGTGAGTGGCCACTGGCCGTCCGATGCGAAGGTCCCGTCTGGGGCCGTCAGAGACTCCGGCGTTCAGCCCTCAGAGCCGCCGATAAATATATGGCCAAAAAGCACTGATTTGGGCCTTTGGGACTTCATTCAGGGGTGCCGGTTGAACTCAGAGATGGCAGTGTGCCCGCAGTGTGGGACCCTCAGCTGGGCACCGCTTTGGGGCTTTCACAGCCGCCGGTGAGGGCCCTCGTAGGCGCCGTTGTGGGGCCTTCAACCATTGGTTTAGGGGGTCATCGCAGGCGTGTGTGGAACCCTTAGAGCTGCTGGTCCCTGATAGGCCGCTAAGGGCCCTCAGAGGCCGGCAAGTAGCCCTCAGAGGTCGCCAATAGGCCCTGAGAGGCCGGCAACGGGCCCTCAAATGCCGACGAGGGACAATAAAAAGTCGGTGTGTGACTCTTATGGAGAGAAGTGTGGCTATTCGGAGTACATAAGGTGTTCTTTCGAGCCTTGTGGGGCCCTTCTGAGTCGAAAATGCCAGCGTGGACCCTCAGCCGCCAATTGGCGTCGCAGGGCCCCTCGGGCCCGAGAGGCCCCCTGATCCGATAGGGGCACGTGTCCCCTGCCCCCCCCCCCCCCCTCCGGGTGTAAATAGAGAATGCAATCGGCGGTGCGGGACACAACAATTGCAATCGTTCCTTCTCCCGTCGCGAGGTCGCCCATCCGACCCATATCCCAAGATTGTCGACCCTGGGGCTCGGGTCGGCAATGTATCGGCAAGGAAATCAGCTTTAGGTGGGTAAAAAAGTTATTAAGAGTCATTAGTTGTCGTTACGTTCAGTAATAACAATGATAAAGTGCCAAATGTACCCGACATACGGCTTGGAGCCGGGCGCCGCGCGGTCTCCTCCAGTGACGTCACGCTAATGCTTAGCGACCGGTCCATTGGAAATTGCGGGATGATTCTACCTCTCTTATACGGCCTTGGGCGGCTCGCAGGGTCTGACCGGCGCGACTTCTGGGTCCAGCTCAAGCGCCTCTACATGACACCGTCGGCGTCAGCTGCTTCATCTGCGCCGCTGCCGACCGGCGAGCATGAGCGGCGGGCGCAGATGGACACCTTCAACCAGTTCTTCGCCACCGTCGGCTCCAGGATCGCAGCGGAGCTGCACGTCGGTGGGGAAGCCGACCAGCTATCCCCCAGACCTCCGATCGTCGTCGCCGACGCCTTCAAACTGGAGCCGATCACCATACCGGAGCTGGGACGTGTCGTGGCGGCGATCAACATTCACGTCTTCCCATACATCACCTACTGTCTTTCGGTTTGGGGTGGAGCCAGCAAAAATCAACTTTTCAGGATCCAAAAAAACTATCAACTTCGCTGCGCGGGTGGTAACGGGGGCACGGCGGACGGACAGGATTGGCCCGACGCTCCGGGCTCTGGGATGGGAGCGGGTGGAGCGGTTGGTCGAGATGAAGGACGCCATCAAACTTCACAAGCTCCTGACCCAGGAGCTCGGACCACCAGCAGTCAGATCTATGTTCGTGGCCCGATCGGCTGTCTCCCACCGCTCCACCCGTTCCACCGAGGCGGGCCGCCTTGAGCTGCCGCGGTGCCGGCTGGTCGGCACCCAGCGCGGATTTCGATATCGTGCCGCGGCAACGTGGAACATGCTGTCACCAACTGTCACCAACATCAGATCTGCCCGGGAGTTCAAACGCGCTATTCAATAGAAAGTACCATAGATCTCTCGCTACTATTCGTCACTCAGTGCATTCATTTTGTGTTTAATTTTCATGCAACACAATGTGCGAAGTCTTCGCTTTTAGCCTCACATTTTAAACCTTCACCTTTATATGTATTTTATGAATATGGCGAGTGTCTGCTCTAATGTCACGTTTTATTCTGTCGTTTTATGAGTGTGCTATCTTGTATTGACGCAAATCCCGAAAAGCCATCATGTGGACGGATTTTAGATGAATACATACATACATACATACATACTCTCCCCTATCATTCGATGCGCCTGAGCGAGGCGAACACAATACTGCCAAAATTGCGACTCTGCGGCCGTTTTTTGCGAAGTTATTCACCAAAAACTGACAAGAAACCTTGGGCATTTGACCTGACCTCAGAGGTCACCGGTTGACCTAGGACCTTAAAATCGGGTACCAATCTCTGGGTCTCGTAACGGCGCACACGCTCGTTTTTTTTCCGCGACGCCACAAGGTCGCGGAAAACCGACCGAAAACGGCCGCGCTCAGCGTTAATTTGGGCAGGCAGACTCTTAAATACTCGCATTGGGCGGGTAGGGTTTCCCAGGTATTGGCTCCAAAACCCCGTATTCGGCTCCCGAATACGTCCAAGTGACCCGCCTCGTTCCTAGTTAAGCTCTAATTAGATCAAGTGACTCATAAGGAGCGAAAAAAGCGACAAAAAGCATGAATTTCCCTATGGCGGCGGGCTGCCGGGTTGCCAGACGGCGCACCGGCTATTTCCACTTTTGACACACCATGTACCTGGATGAGTTACATGGTAGGTGATATATTTTTGAATATGGAAAAAATAGAGTATTCTATTCTGACGAGTAAAGCCAAATTCATAAAGCAGTTATTTTTAAATCATATGTACCAGAAATAACATACTGACCATAGTTTAAAACTTAGTCTAAAGTTAGTTGAAAAGCGTATAGTTGATACTAAGATGGAAGGAATCAATGGAAGGCGGAACTTGCGCGGCTATTTCTTTCTTAAAATGTGTTCGCAAGCAGGATTTACGTGATGCTAGCGACATTTATTAATGTAATCGGGGACGCTGATTGGCTGACCGAGTCCGTGAGCAGTATCACTAATGTACGGTTCTCCAGGGTATTAGTCGTTGGTCGCTCGGCGAGCGGGAGGGCAACCAGTTCCGCCCCTGTATCGCGTGCCCCCTTGCTCCGCCCAGTTACGCACGAGCGTACTCCACGCCGCGTAGTAGCGTGGGGAGGGGAGCGTTAGAATGGTGGCATGTGTAGAGGCTAGAACCGGTTTCCACCGCCATGCCACCGCCCAGCGACATGGAGCGGGGTCAGTGACCAGGGCGCAGGGAAAGGTCAGAGGTCAGCTATAACGTAGAGCTTTGTGTCTCCTTCCCCTCCGCGTGTAATGGCCGCACGACAGCGGCCGGCGCACAGTGGCCCTTTTTCAGAATTAGCACGCATTAATTCCCACATTACCTGAAAGTGGTGCAAGACATCACCACGTGATCAAGGACGTATTCCCTGTCAATGCAAAGAGAAGAAAAGAAACGAACTGCCCAAGGAGATTCGGCCCAACAGCGACAGGCCGCTCGGCCCAAGATTTGGCGCACGTTCGCACGGCTCGCCCGCCGGCCCAGGCCGCTCCGAACGCAAGTGAGGCGAGCCCGCCAGCCGACCGCGCTGCACTGACCGCCAGGACGCCCCAGGGCGTCACGTGACCGCATCCACAGATGTTGCCAGTTAGTCGGCCCCGGCCGGGCAGCAACTAAGGTCAGCGCGACGCGAACAATACAAACACATAGGCGCTTTTGATGTTAGATCTTAACCCTATTCCTGGCGGGCTCCGCCGGGACAAGAAACTGGCGGGGGGGGGGGCGATTCGGCCCCCCTTCAGATCTCAAAAACTACACATCGCAGCGACAAACGGTAAACGGCATCGGATACGCACGGTCAAGATCTACAATTTTTACTAAGGTCATTTTCAGGTCAGGTCAAAGATGACGTCACAGGGGTCGAAAAAGTCAAAATGGCGGCGCTAGATATGGAGTTTTTCTCGAATAACTTTCGAATTAGTCAAGATAGGAACAAACTAAGGGCATCATCGTGATCCTCTCGTCAATCCGCATCGAATGATATATATGTTGACCTCGAAATGTCAAGGTCAAAGGTTGACCTCAGGTCACGTGACCTCGAGGTCATCATGTATATCATTCGATGCGTCTTGACGAGCTGAACACAATGAGACCATCCACGCGTCTGTATCTTGTTCCTGTACGGAGTTATTGGCCAAAAACCTTTGGTGACCTTTGATGACGTCACATGACCTCACAGCTGCCCAACAGCAAAACAGACCTCAAGGTAGTGAGGGTTGATCGTATATGAAGTCATGTATGGTATATGGGGCCATTCCGACCCGTTTTAGTGGTAAAAACAGGGAGTTGATTTTTCCCCCTTTGACTTATAATGGGGAGGTCGCGAAACCGACCTGACCTTAGGTCACCGATATCAAAATTCCGAGATATACAAATTGCACATAGTGGTACCCTAACTAAAGCCTGAAGAGAAGAAATTGATCGGTCAAAAACTCTAGCTCTGGCGTGATTGCAAACTTTTCTGAGGTAGGGTCACCAAACCGCCTCTGGTGACCTGACCTGAGGTCAGATCAACTCAAAATTTTCAGACATATTGCGTAGAAGCCTTTTAGGAAAAGTCAGAAAATTTGAGCTTCCTAGCTCAACGCGTTTGGGAGAAATAACCAAAAAACCTCAGGGGGAGCTCCTGAGGCCCCCCCCCCCCCCCCCCCCCGCCAGGAATAGGGTTAAGCCGACCACGGGACTTGTGCGGCTTGGACATCAAACGCGACAAGAAATCGGACAGTTTTTCTTGGGCACAGCGTTATGCCTACATGACATTTCAATTAGCACATCTTATGGCAAAAGTCAAGCCACATTTAGGCGCACACCAGGTGACACCAGCTTCGAGCCAGGTCAGTGAGCTTAGTCGTATCGAACAGGAGCCACAGCCGCTCGCGGACTGAACTGGCTCACGTTATCCACCGTAGAAGCAAAATGGCGCAAAATGGCGCGATGCCCTTTGGTGGATATGGCCAGAAGAGATCGGCGATTCGAACGATGTATAATACGACATGTGCCAGAGTGTTCTACTTAACATAAAGCTTCATATGTATGCCGCCATCTCCAGTTAATAATTGTCCTGTTATTGTGTCCACAATATTCGGCAAAAGTGGTCTATTTAAGTTTATACAATGAAAATAGTGGTTTCTAGGGCTTCTACGTAAACTCAGCTTCACAGCCATGCCACTAATTTTTAATATTTTCGCATCGAAAGTCTTACATATTGATGTTCATCTCACCCTACTTTTTAGGGTCCGCCGGTGGTGTCCGCGCGCCTCTCGACAAACTTCGATTTTGCGGTCAGTTTTACAAAAGATTAATTATTTTTTAGGAGGTAAAAATGGCACCATCGGATAGTTTGGAATGTTTTGCACACGAT
Organism: Amphibalanus amphitrite; assembly: GCF_019059575.1. NCBI lineage: Eukaryota > Metazoa > Arthropoda > Thecostraca > Balanomorpha > Balanidae > Amphibalanus > Amphibalanus amphitrite. Next base: position 32,887 of record NW_024883774.1, read on the forward strand.
TAGACTGCTTTTCACTGAAAAGAAGAGAAAAAAAATATTTTGAATTTATGCGTGCTAATTCTGAAAAAGGGCCACTGCGCACTGGTGAGAGCGGACCGTGGGCGCCGGCTCGTCCTGTGCTCTCTCTACAGGCCGCCGCGCTACACGGTGACGGCGCTGGACGCTGACTTCAGGGACCTGGAGACGCAGGTGCAGAGCGTAACACTTACTCATCCGACGGTGCCACTTCTTATGTGCGGTGACCTCAACTGTGACCTTTTAAAAAGTGCGCCCGCTCCGGCTCGGTCTCGTCTCGAAGAGTTTTTAAATGATTACTCAATGTGTCAACTCGTAAACGTGCCCACTTTTACCTCAGGTTTCCTGCTTGACGTCTGCATCACATCTAGTCAAAACCTAGTCTCTGACTGTCGTGCAATTTACTGCGATTTTAGCCCTCATCACTTCATTCGCTTACGTGTTAATTTGCCTCGTACCCGTCACCAACCTGTCATCAGTCATCACTCAGTCTCGCTGTCTAAAGCGACTCGATCAGGACGCCTTCCTTTTAGATTTACACCATGCCGACTGGGGTGACGTTTTTAGATCGCCAACCGTGACCGAGAAGTGGGATGCCTTTTTATCAACTTTTACGAACATACTCGACCAGCACGCGGCGCTGCGATCTGTTCGCGTGCGAAACCCGGCGGCCCCTCCCATCTCGGCTGCCACCGGTGAACTCATGTCTCGCCGCCGCGCCGCCCTGCGTGCCTGCGGGCGTAGCTCGGCCGACTACCGCGACCTGAACCGTGCCGTCCGCTCTGCCATTCGCCGTGACACTCGCGAGGGGATTGAGGACCGTATCAGGGATCGCGGGCCGCGGTCTGTCTGGCAGAGCATTCGGAGCGTGGTGGGTGGGAAGCGCTCCGGTACACCGGTGCTGCCTCAGCTATCCAGCGAGGAGCTGAACCGCTTTTTCGTCTCTGTTGGACCGCGAGTGGCTGCTGAGGTAGCCGACCGGGGCCGGGGCGCGGTTCCACAGGTAGTCAGGCCCATGTCACTCCACTTTTGATGACATCATAAGGGGGCCTCAGGACAATTAATGGCGCGGTGCGCCACAATCGCTCCCAAGCTACTGGCCAACAGCTGCCATTTTTGAAAATATTATTTTGAAATAAAGTTTCAAGTAATGAAAATATTGTAATGAAGTTGTAACTTAAATCTATACCATATCTAAAAACTTACTGAAAAATGATTTATCCATAGTAAAAATATAAGCTCGATGCGTTTTCACGTTGCTTTCCTGCTGCTGCAGAGGGTTTTTAAATCGTCTATATCTTCAAAACCGGCCATTTCTTAGCATATTGCTGCTCTTTTTTGTCGCTGGAAAATTAGTTGGGCTTTCCATTGACATCAACTGCTGAGCGGTATGTGCAGAGTGCCATCAATAATCTTCAAATGAAGTTAGTCATTTTTACGTTGCAAAGGAATGGAGTACCCCTTGCGAGCATCAGGGATGACGTCACTCAGGATCTGTCTCTGATTGGTCGGCGGGGGAGTGACTGTACCTTCTATAGATGGCCTTGGGTAGAGTGCCGTCTGCCCAGGGTCGGTGCCTGTGGTTTTAAGCTCTTACCGATTGACATCGACACTCTGACCAGCACGTTGCTGAGTATGCGTAACTCTCCCGCTCGCGGCGCTGATGGTGTTTGTGTTCGGGCGCTGAAGGCTGCTTTCCCTGCCGTCGGCGTCGTTATCCTTCGCATCATCAACACCTGCCTCGTCCTGTCAGACTATCCAGCCTCATGGAAACATTCCCTCGTCCATCCTATCCACAAAACCGGTGACCCATCCAACCCCTCTAACTTCCGCCCGATTTCCATTCCGATAATTTCCAAAATCGTAGAGAGGGTGGTTCATCGCCAACTTTATCATTACCTTGCATCAAACCACCTCCTATCCAGGCCCATGTCACTCCACTTTTGATGACATCATATGGGGGCCTCAGGACAATAATGGCGCGGCGCGCCACAATCGCTTCAAAGCTTCTTGCCAACAGTTGCCATTTTTGAAAATATTATTTTGAAATAAAGTTCCAAGTAATAAAAATATTGTAATAAAGTTGTTGAATAAATCGATACCATATCTAAAAACTTACTGAAAAATGATTTATTCATAGTAAAAATATAAGCTCGATGCGTTTTTACGTTGCTTTCCTTCAACTGCAGAGGGTTTTTAAATCGTCTATATCTTCAAAACCGGCCATTTCTTAGCATATTGCTGCTCTTTTTTATCGCTAGAAAATTAGTTGGACTTTCCAATGACATCAATGGTTGAGCGATACGTGTAGAGTGTCACAAACAATCTTCAAATGAAGTTAGTCATTTTCACGTTGTAAAGGAATGGAGTACCCCTATCGAGCATCAGGGGTGACGTCACTCAGGATCTGTCTCTGATTGGTCGGCGGGAGAGTGACTGTACCTTCTATAGATGGCCTTGCTCCTATCCCCCAACCAGCACGGTTTCCGCCCTCACCACTCGACGGAAACCGCGCTGGTTACTGTCTCCGATCACATCCTGACAGCCGCCGACGGTGGGGAAATCTCCCTTCTGTGCCTGATCGACCTTAGCAAGTGATTTGATGTCATTGACCTCGATATACTTATCAGCAAATTGCGTCTGCACGGCATCGACACGGCGTGGTTCGAGGCGTACCTACGCGGTCACACGCAGAGTGTCGTCCTGCGTGACGTCACGGGCGCCGAGCGAGTCTCGCCCCCGCTCCCGAACACCATGGGAGTTAGGGTTGTTCAAAAAAACCGAATTTTGGAAAAGTATACGGGCTCATGGCTCATGTGGTGCGGTATTCTTTTCTGGCACCGCGCGCCACGACATCTGCCGGGCGGCCGGCTGGGCGGTGGGAAGTTATAAGTGCGTGGTCTTATTGCACACGATCGGGGTGAGCTATCCCATGTTTTCGGGGCGGAAAGTTTCAGTGCAGCATCGGTGCGTCTGCCACGGTGGTCTGTGTCGATGGTATAGAAAATAACTCAAGCAGAGCTCAGAAAAGAATGAATGATTCCGGGTAGTTGCCTCGAAATAATCCGTTTCAAGAATACAGCTGCCTTCTTAACGTACCGTATCACTTGTTAATTCTTCAAAAAGCAAACTCTGAGCAATAACACACCTCTTTGCATTGCTGTTGACAATTTACGTTAGTTTTTGACGGTGGCTCGCACCCCCAATATGCTGCCGCGCAACTTTATTCCAACGGCGAAACGGCAACTTCGCGAGAATCGAAAATTCACGATATACGTACAGCAGGGGCTGGCAATGCAGTATGCACAAGGACAGAATATGGGGGAGACCCGACAGTCATCGGCCCAAGTTTGGGGGTGACTTTGACGAGCGTATGCGTCACCAATGTCATTATTCAGATACGTTGATGTCAGATGCTGGGGCAACAGAATCGACGCCAGGTGTAACTTAGATTAACGGGTCGAAAGAAAACATAACATGTCTGGGAATGACAGAGTGGCCACCCTGACAGTGTGACGAAGTGAGACATGAGTAGAGACATTAGCCGGAGTACCTACTCATATAAATCAAGCGCCGTTTATCCAATCCTTCGCCGGCAGTCCGGCCAGGGCGGCAGTGCCCACCGATGCCGATCAAGACCCGAATCCAGACCCGGCATAGAACACAGCTCTGCCCTGACGTGACACATTACCCCGGTGTGTCACTCATGACGGATAGACCAATGCAGGAGCCTTGCCAGCTCCTGTTGTACCTACTTCGTTAAATTTTCGATTCTCGCTAAGTTGCCGTTTCGTCGTTGGAATAGAGTTACGCGGCAGCATATTTGGGCTGCGAGCCACCGTCCAAAAGCAACTTAAATTGTCAACAGCAATGCAAAGAAGTCTGTTATTGCTCAGAGCTTGCTTTTTGAAGAATTAACAAGTGATACGGTACGTTAAGAAGGCAGCTGTATTCTTGAAACGGATTATTTCGAGGCAACTACCCGGAATCATTCATTCTTTTCTGAGCTCTGCTTGAGTTATTTTCTATACCATCGACACAGACCACCGTGGCAGACGCACCGATGCTGCACTGAAACTTTCCGCCCCGAAAACATGGGATAGCTCACCCCGATCGTGTGCAATAAGACCACGCACTTATAAATTCCCACCGCCCAGCCGGCCGCCCGGCAGATGTCGTGGCGCGCGGTGCCGATAAGGCGCTGCCGCCGCCGTGCGGCGTCGAATTCTCGCCCTATTGACACCGGCCGGTCGGCGGGCGTAACATGGTCCTCTTTAAGCCGTTTGAGCAGCGCCTAGCAGTAATACATTTCGGAAAAAGTGTATCATTGGACTCAGAAAAGAATACCGCACCACATGAGCCATGAGCCCATATACTTTTCCAAAATTCGGTTTTTTGAACAACCCTAATGGGAGTGTTTCATGGCAGCGCCCTCGGACCGCTGCTGTTTACGGTGTTCGCCAACGACCTGTCGCTACACGCCGCCGATGCTAGAGTGCTGCAGTACGCAGACGACACCCAGGTGATTGTCTCAGGCAAAAAGAGTGAACTCCCAGCACTCACCACTAGCATGGAAAACTCACTTGCTTCTTTGGACAAATGGTTCTGCGCGAATGCTCTCAAGGTCAACGCGAACAAAACTCAACTCATTGCTTTCGGAAACCGCCAAAATTTGCGCAACCTTCCAAATTTCACAGTCACCTTCCGTGACACAACCCTCGTCCCTTGTAACGAGGTCAAAAATCTGGATGTAACGTTTCACAAAAACCTGACATGGGACAGTCACGTGGGTGCCGTCACCCGCCGCTGCACTGGGACCCTGATCGGCCTGTCGCACGTGCGACATGTGGTGCCGCGAGGTGTCATCACCTCCCTTCACCGAAAACAAATTGATCCGGCGACAGCGGGTAAAACCTGCACTTGAAGGATACCCCTATCCACCACCATTTTTGACCACTCTGGAGCGGATACGAAATATACGTGCCTCGCGGATACTGTTTATCCGTTGACAGCGGGTTAATCCGTAGAGATTACCCGATCAAGGAGGGTTACTCGAATCTAAATATCCGCCACTTCCGGGTACCTCGATCCGTTGATACGGAGTAAAATCTGCATCTGAAGGGTACCCCTATCCACCACCATTTTTGACCACCCTACACCGGGTATTAAATATACGCCACTGACTGATACTTATTACCCGTTTACTGCAGGTTAATTGGTGCAATCTATATGTTACAGTTAGTATGCGAAATCCGTTAGTTTGCAACGCAACTAGTTTCGTTGCAAACTACCTGACCGGCCAGGTAGTTTGCAACGAAACTAGTTCCGTTGCAAACTAACTGACCGTCCAGTTAGTTTGCAAACTAACTAGTTAGGATGCAAACTACCTAGGTACGTTGCAAACTACCTAGTTACTTTGCAACGGAACTAGGTGTGTTGCAACGGAACTAGTTGTAATGCGAAATCGACGAGGCAGTGGCTCTATTTGTCGGTTATATTCAACTTTTATGTAAATTTTAACAACGGTTGTTAAAACAAAGCTGTGTTTTTCTAACGGGTGACACTAGACATAAGACATTTAGGATAGAAAGAGTGAATTAATCGGATTCGACTACATAACGTTACGATCACTGGCGGATCCAGAGGTGGGGGGGGGGGCGCCCGAAATCGCTCCGACATCCACGCAGCGCCTGAAAGCGAGAAATATTTACTTATTATGAGAATGAAACGAAAACCGAACAACTTTTATAGCCAAATACTTGTTTTAAACTGCACAGCCGTGTGTTAGGATTGGAATCAAAATCCGAAAGCTTTTTGGAATTAGGAGAAACTTTTTGGGATTATGTCTCCCGCAACGTTTAAGACCATCTTTCTGGAACCGCTAGTGATTACCATAAATGCGTAGACATAAGCGGAAAGAAAGGTTCTGCTGCCGATTTCGGAATAGGGGAGACCCGGGAGGTATGGGCCCCCCGAAGGTATGGATATAGACCATCGCAGTTTTGAAGAAGTGTTGCGTATTTTTACACATTTGACCGCGTAAACTGGAAGCAGCCATTCCGTTATACAGCCGACGTGATTTCCGAAGTCTTCCTTAGTTTTCCTTGGCAATGAGCGGTGATTAAGCGTTTTTGCCCTCTTCGAGTAAAATACGGTACCCGTACATACAAAAAAAATCGTGATAAATTTGAACCAGGCTCGTTTTATGATGTCAGACCAGCTCTAACATAAAGTTTAAAGCATGCAAATTAGGACTGGATAGACAATTTGAAGCTTTGTTGTAAGATTATGAGCTGAGATGCTACGCACATTCTGGCGTACTAACCGAGAGGTTAACGGGCCATCCACCCCCGTTGATCCTAAATCAATGAAATGATGCTTTCATTGAATGTCCTCTTCAATAAGTTTTATTTTTGCCGCGCAAGGTCGAACATTTAACTAAAAATTGCATTGGAACAGAAAACAATATTATCTATCTTATTTCGTGGAGCATGATTGAGATTACCAAAATACTTATGTGCCCAAGTGACCTCCATGAAGTAAGCTGTTGGCCGCTTATGCGGTGGCTCTAAGAGAGATCAAGGTAGATACCAGCTACGAGTATTGTTCTCATTGTCGAGAAAAGAATATGAAACATAGCACCGGCCCATACCTCCCGGTGTACTTTGCTGGATCGAAAAAGCGCATGATTTATTGAAAGTTATCTCGAGACAAAATAGTTGGTCCCAGATACCTAATATCAGGCACACTTTGCAGGCGAAAAGCAATATCACGTACACAGAGTGAAAAACCGGGTCTAGCCACTGCCCACTGGAAGAAACTTGCCTTTACACAAAACCTGCCCAGACGGGTCTCCCCTATTCCAGAACCGCGCCGCTGACGAGCTCCTACCTCCACGACCGATCAGTCTGTGACGCAGCCTGCCCTTTGATCATTGGCTGTTACCGAATGGCCCGGCACCGCTAGGTCACCTGGCTAGGCAAGTCGCAGTAGGAGTCGGCCGTTGAGACAGATTCTTGATTGCACGCTTACCCCGGACCACGGGCCATGCGACAATACAGTTCAGTTCTGTTCTGTGCGGCGGCGGTGGTGACTGCACTGTAAAAAATATTGACGAGCTATGTGTCAAAACAAGGGTCTCGAAACAGTCACCAGGTTGTCAATGCTTCCGGTACCTACCACTTGACTAGTTACCGCTTAGTTAGCTTACAGGCTGAGAACTATCCAGATCGTTATGATCCGGTATTGTAATGATACTCTAGGTGTACCTTTGTTTTGAAGTGCTGAATTAACTATCAAGGTTGTTTGACGTTTGTTTTCGCCTCAATCCGAAACGAGGAAGACCCTCATCAAATTATTAGGTGAAAGCCAGCCTCAGGATGATCAAAACTAGGGGTAGTTTTGTCATAGTAATCTGTGAAGGGTGAGGAACAAGCCGTAGCAATGCACTCGTCACTAAACCAGCCTGAGATTATTCGCCAGGTAGCTGCTGCGTTTCCCTACTTGCTGAATCATGTTTGCAACTTTCCATTTCCAGACACTTTTCACGGCAAATAAATTGTTGGGTTATTTGGAAGGTGAATGACAATTTTATTTCTATAAGTCAATACATTTGTATTTCCGATTGCCCTAAAACTTTTTTTTTTTTTAATCGTTTGCGGTAGGTTTTTATTGTTCGCAGTAAAGTTGCGCACCTGTGAATCCTTCACTTAATGCGTTCCCGGCTTCCCGGCGTCAGTTGCGCTGTGCCGTGCCGCGTTCGGTCGGGGGTGCGCGTGTCTGTGAAGTGCGAGTGTTTATCACTGGGCAAACCTGTATCGTTTCCATTTGTGCAGTGTCTAGTTATGAAGAATTGCTTGCCGATATATGACCTGCAGTGATCGACGTTCTGATTCAATAACTTGCCATAAGCCATTATTCTCAACCAAATCGCGCAGAGACGTTTGCAAAGTTGTCGAGGGGGGGGGGACAAGAGCGATTTTAAATGAATTGCTCTCCATGCAGTGCAATAGGACTTAGGTTTAATTTTTCGAAAGTTGTGGAGCCGCCCCTGGTGTCCGGCCTGGCCAACTCTCTCAAGAACTGACAGCTAACGGAACACTGAAGTTTCACTACGACGATTTCCGCCAAAGTTATGAAGAAAAGGCAAGTGCAAGAAGTACAAAATTACTTTTGGTAATCAAACTTAGGTTTGGCAAATTCCAAACCCTAAGTCACTACAACTGTGGATATAAATAAGCTGGTTATTGACGGCCAAGCTCTGGCCAATCTGAGGTTCAGACCTATCATCAAGTTCATGAGGCAGCTGCGGTTTGGGCGGCTCACGGGCTCCACTGCATAGGCTCAGACAGGTACTCTACAAAATGTCTTCTGTGTTCTTAGGTTCAGATCTATCGATAGGTATGTGCATGCTTCTGATTCGATTGATAACTGTAAACGGGCGCTGGAAGTGAAAGGTTCGCTTGATATACGAAAGGTGCATTGCAAGAAAGCACATTATTTCAGAAATACACTTTCATTTTATCTTGAGCGTTTTTGGAATGGGCCGGATGAATTCGTCATCAAACTGGTAAGGGATTTCGTTTGAAGACCACCGATATTTAATAATATGATGGTCTTCAAACGAATTCGCTGGCAAATTCGATGACTGCATTGGGCGGCGTGGGATCTGCTGGTCATCTGACTATGGGTTGATTAGGGCCTAGTTGGGCCCCTAGTTTTGACCTAGTTTGAGCTTCATTTGTTAAGTAGGAACAAGACGATGCTTCTTTGAACATCGTCACTAAACAAGCCGCCCTCGTTTTGACATTGTTTTTCGTTATTATTGTTACTAGGTACTTTGTTATCATACACAGCATTAACGAGGACCTGCTTCCAAAACAAGGCAGAAACGCTCCAGCTATTTTTGGGACGTGGTAAAAACTAACCGACACCTGGTAACTGTCATCTGACGAACACAAAACAAGCCAGGGGCTCGCAGCGTGTGTCAAAAGTAGGATGCAAAACTAGTCTGTACCCCCGACATTTAGCGTTGAGAATCATTTGACGAGGGGCTAGTCAATATTTTTTACAGTGTGGTGTTAGTGTGTGTCGCAAAAAAACAAAATCGCAAAATGCCCCCGGAAGTCGGAACTGCTCCTCCTCTGGATCCGCTAGTGATCGTCACATTATGTAGTCGAATCTGGTTAATTCACTGTTTCATCCATGAATGTGACCACCCGTCCTACTCTTATGTCTAGTGTCACCCGTAAGAAAAACACAGCTTTGTTTTAACAACCGTTGTTAAAATTTACATTAAAGTTGAATATAACCGACAAATAGAGCCACTGCCTCGTCGATTTCGCATTACAACTAGTTCCGTTGCAACACACCTAGTTCCGTTGCAAAGTAACTAGGTAGTTTGCATCCTAACTAGTTAGTTTGCAAACTACCTGGACGGTCAGTTAGTTTGCAACGGAACTAGTTTCGTTGCAAACTACCTGGCCGGTCAGGTAGTTTGCAACGAAACTAGTTGCGTTGCAAACTAACGGATTTCGCATACTACACTGAAAACAATTCAACCCGCGTACAGCGAGTAAAACCCGCTGCTGGCGGGTACACCTACCCACCACCTAATTTGACACTCTACCAGCGGGTGCGTTTACCCGCATATCGCAGGCTGTCAACCCGAGCATATTGTGTACCTAACCCGCATAGGATGGGGACTCAACCCACACACAGAAGGCAACCTACCCGTTCGCAGCGGGTACACAATCCGCACATGGCGTATTACCTGCGCTGCGTGGGTTGGGAACTCGCTTTCTGCGAGTACAAATATCCGCTGGTAGGGTGTCCAAATCAGCTGGAGGGTGAAGTACCCTCCAGTGGCGGCGTTCAAGGAGGAAAAAGCCGCCGACCCGCCGGGATTCGAACCCGATATCTTTGACATTACAAACCGATGCGCTACCAACTGCGCCACAGGCGACCTGACGCAAAGCGACTGAAATGTCGGTGTATATCAGATTAAAATGAAGAACTGACGGCGGACTCAATACAGAAAGTAAAAAGGCTTATCTTAGACAATTGACATGAATCCGCCTATAGTGTTTTAAATATTAAGGAATAGTTTGGACAAATATTTCATTTGCATCGGGAAAGATTTATTTATCCAGGCTTATTTTTACCAATAAAATGTGCTAAGAACGGTCTGCAAACTTCACCACAATGCGCCAGATTCGCGGACTGCAGAATATTCTGCTGAGCGTTCCAGCGAAATATTCTGCCGGCCAAGACGTGACGTCATCCAAACAATTATTCAAATGTCCCAAGCCCGTTAAGTACCCTCCTAACTCACAGAACGCAGCCCCACAGCTGTTACAGTTACGATTACAATTGCCTTGCACATCTCATGCAGCCATGACACATGCGTGATCAAGGCAACCTGCGTATAGCATGTCACCTACCTTGGCGCAGCGAGTTACACGATGCAAAACCTGCGTGATGCGCTTACTCCGCGGGCGCGAGTAACGCCATGCGGCCACAACCCGCTGCGGACGAGTGATTGACCCCGCCAGAGGAGGTTTCATGTATCCGCGCATGACGGGTTGCTGTTTTACCCCGAGTATAGAGGGCGTTGACACCCGTGAAGCGGGTGAAAGCTACGATGATAACGGGATGCTCTGCGAAACGCGGGAAGCTAAACGGGTAGTCAGCCTACCCGGCAGCAAAAACTCGCGCAGAGCGGGTAATTTCTTCAAAATACCCGCGATACTCGGGCCAACTCGCAATCCGCGGGTTAAATTGTTTTCAGTGTAACTGTAACATATACACTGAAAACAATTCAACCCGCGGATTGCGAGTTGGCCCGAGTATCGCGGGTATTTTGAAGAAATTACCCGCTCTGCGCGAGTTTTTGCTGCCGGGTAGTCTGACTATACCCGTTTATAGCTTCCCGCGTTTCGCAGAGCATCCCGTTATCATCGTAGCTTTCACCCGCTTCACGGGTGTCAACGCCCGCTATACTCGGGTAAAACAGCAACCCGTCATGCGCGGATACATGAAACCTCCTCTGGCGGGGTCAATCACTCGTCCGCAGCGGGCTGTGGCCGCAGGCGTTACTCGCACCCACGGAGCTTAAGCGCATCACGCAGATTTTGCATCGTGTAACTCGCTGCGCCAAGGTAGGTGACATGCTATACGCAGGTTGCCTTGATCACGCATGTGTCATGGCCGATGACCACGTGGACTTTCTGGATTTTTCTGCGGAACCTGCAGCAGCCTGCATACGCCGGTCCAAGGCCATGCATGCACCGGCCTGCTTCAGCCCGCGCAACCCATGTGTTGATGATTTGTGGCGCGTTGTGTGGGCGCCTTCTCTTGTGTGACCAGTTGGTGGTAAGTGTTTCCTGAAGCTGGCTTTGTCGGCTGCTATACCTAGGTTCCTATGATATACCAATAGATATCCCATGATGCACGGCATTGGTTTTGAAATTAATACTTTTGACTTCGACGCTCAAACGAGTGTTGAAATGTGACGCGCCACAATCGTCGCTTTTCGGCTCGGCTGCGTGCTTGTGCAGGGGTAGAGATGTGCAAGGCAATTGTAATCGTAACTGTAACAGCTGTGGGGCTGCGTTCTGTGAGTTAGGAGGGTACTTAACGGGCTTGGGACATTTGAATCATTGTTTGGATGACGTCACGTCTTGGCCGGCAGAATATTTCGCTGGAACGCTCAGCAGAATATTCTGCAGTCCGCGAATCTGGCGCATTGTGGTGAAGTTTGCAGACCGTTCTTAGCACATTTTATTGGTAAAAATAAGCCTGGATAAATAAATCTTTCCCGATGCAAATGAAATTTGTGCAAACTATTCCTTAATATTTAAAACACTATAGGCGGATTCATGTCAATTGCCTAAGATAAGCCTTTTTACTTTCTGTATTGAGTCCGCCGTCAGTTCTTCATTTTAATCTGATATACACCGACATTTCAGTCGCTTTGCGTCAGGTCGCCTGTGGCGCAGTTGGTAGCGCATCGGTTTGCAATATCAAAGATATCGGGTTCGAATCCCGGCGCACTGAAAACAATTCAACCCGCGTACAGCGAGTAAAACCGCTGCTGGCGGGTACACCTACCCACCACCTAATTTGACACTCTACCAGCGGGTGCGTTTACCCGCATATCGCAGGCTGTCAACCCGAGTATATTGTGTACCTAACCCCATAGGATGGGAACTCAACCCACACACAGAAGGCAACCTACCCGTTCGCAGCGGGTACACAATCCGCACATGGCGTATTACCTGCGCTGCGTGGGTTGTGAACTCGCTTTCTGCGAGTACAAATATCCGCTGGTAGGGTGTCCAAATCAGCTGGAGGGTGAAGTACCCTCCAGTGGCGGCGTTCAAGGAGGAAAAAGCCGCCGACCCGCCGGGATTCGAACCCGATATCTTTGACATTACAAACCGATGCGCTACCAACTGCGCCACAGGCAACCTGACGCAAAGTGATTGAAATGTCGGTGTATATCAGATTAAAATGAAGAACTGACGGCGGACTCAATACAGAAAGTAAAAAGGCTTATCTTAGACAATTGACATGAATCCGCCTATATTGTTTTAAATATTAAGGAAAAGTTTGGACAAATATTTCATTTGCATCGGGAAAGATTTATTTATCCAGGCTTATTTTTACCAATAAAATGTGCTAAGAACGGTCTGCAAACTTCACCACAATGCGCCAGATTCGCGGACTGCAGAATATTCTGCTGAGCGTTCCAGCGAAATATTCTGCCGGCCAAGACGTGACGTCATCCAAACAATGATTCAAATGTCCCAAGCCCGTTAAGTACCCTCCTAACTCACAGAACGCAGCCCCACTGTTACAGTTACGATTACAATTGCCTTGCACATCTCCAGCCATGACACATGCGTGATCAAGGCAACCTGCGTATAGCATGTCACCTACCTTGGCGCAGCGAGTTACACGATGCAAAACCTGCGTGATGCGCTTACTCCGTGGGCGCGAGTAACGCCATGCGGCCACAACCCGCTGCGGACGAGTGATTGACCCCGCCAGAGGAGGTTTCATGTATCCGCGCATGACGGGTTGCTGTTTTACCCGAGTATAGCGGGCGTTGACACCCGTGAAGCGGGTGAAAGCTACGATGATAACGGGATGCTCTGCGAAACGCGGGAAGCTAAACGGGTAGTCAGCCTACCCGGCAGCAAAAACTCGCGCAGAGCGGGTAATTTCTTCAAAATACCCGCGATACCCGGGCCAACTCGCAATCCGCGGGTTGAATTGTTTTCAGTGCGGGTTGGCGGCGTTTTCCTCCTTGAACGCCGCCACTGGAGGGTACTTTACCCTCCAGCTGATTTGGACACCCTACCAGCGGATATTTGTACTCGCAGAAAGCGAGTTCCCAACCCACGCAGCGCAGGTAATACACCATGTGCGGATTGTGTACCCGCTGCGAACGGGTAGGTTGCCTTCTGTGTGTGGGTTGAGTCCCCATCCTATGCGGGTTAGGTACACAATATACTCGGGTTGACAGCCTGCGATATGCGGGTAAACGCACCCGCTGGTAAAGTGTCAAATTAGGTGGTGGGTAGGTGTACCCGCCAGCAGCGGGTTTTACTCGCTGTACGCGGGTTGAATTGTTTTCAGTGAATTCCCCCCTTCCCATGCATTCGGCTGCTGTCACATTCGTAAGCACCTAGGGAAATATGGTCTTATTTATTTATTTAGTTAGACGCACAACAATATCCACACACATGAATTATACGAGTTAAATATGAGCTAAGGTCATAAGGCCCCGGTGCCTTGCGCCACACCACTCCTCCACCGGTCGTTTTGTGTCTGTCACCGTCTCTCGCACTTGGCTTTCAGTGGTTGAAACCTCCCATTTCGATTTGTACGCCTGAAAAAATAGCCCGCATCATAAACCATTCTCACATAGGGGAGAGTGGGGAAAGATGCCCAGGGTTTTACTATGTCATATATTATTCGAAAATGACGATCGGAATTCGGAAAGCAAAAACTTGGAGTTTCAACGGAAGCCGACATCATTTTTCTCCAAAAATCACACTTTCGTGCTGAAATATGATAACTTTTTTTTTGCTATTAAGCATTTTCCTGAAGAAGTGAAAGGGGGCATCTTACCCCACAGGGTGGGAAAGACGCCCCCTGGCGTTGGGAAAGATGCCCCCTGCACTATAAGTGACATAAATGGGCACGTGAATCGCCTGAACGAATCAGTAGTCCCTTCGAGCCTGCAGTAGACACCAAACGTCATCGTAAGGGCCCTCAAAAGTAGTCGTAAGGGGCATCAGAGGCCATCGTTAGGGCCATCATAGTCCAGCGCGGCCAAACAAGCCTCCGTGGTGGCGTTCGGAGACCACTGTGGGGCCCTTATAGGTCTTCATGATGCTTGAGGGCCCTCAAGCCCATCGTGGGGACCTCAGATGCCAGCGCGGCCCGTGGAGCCAACGTGGGAGCCCTCAAAGGATGTCGTGAGGGGCCCTGGAGCCAATAATGGGGCCCACAGAGGCCGTCGTGAGGGCTCTCAGAGTCAGATGCCGCCCCAAAAGTCGCTGTGTGGGCCGAGAGGCCGGCATGGGAGCACCCAACCGTACTGGACTCTCAATAGTCCTAGATCGGCTTTTGTCTCTCATCACAAGTATGTAATAAATGATTTGAAGGGCTGCTTGAAGGACAGCCTACGGATTTAGGGGGCGTCTTTCCCCATCAGGACAGGGGGCATCTTACCCCAAGGTACCGAAGTAACATTAAATCAATACAATTTGTTAGCCATAAAACACACCCTGAAACAAACTGTTTGGGACACAGTACACGCATGTTAATGTATCACGACCATAACAAGGGACGCAAAAATTATCTATCTTCTTTGATATTTACAATGTTTTGACACCAAAATATTTTTGAAAGCAGCAAATAAAAAACATGCAATCACCAGCCAGCCGTTGCCCAACTGAGCTTCGCAAATTTTTGTGCAGTTAACAAGGCAGGCTTCCGCTTTACGCTATGAACATTAATTTCCAGGTTCGATTCATTGTTTCGCCGCTAGAGGGGGTGGGGCGTCTTTCCCACCCTGGGCATCTTACCCCACTCTCCCCTACACAAAACCGAATTGTGTATTGTCATCTGAGCTTTCGCCTTACTGGATTCGCCGCACGATATGGCCTATGGCCACAGAGAAAAACGATTACGAGTCCACGTGGTCACCCAATGGGTATATCTACACGAGATGCATTGCAAGAATCATTTTGCCCTTAAATGAAAGGTTACACTCACTCTGTATATCTCTCCGAGTTAAAAAGTTAGTTTTGAAGAGCGTCCTTACCTCTGTCCGCGAAATTCAGCAGCCAGAAGTCCACAGCAGTACCACAGCCAAACCACCGCACCGTCAACACAGTCAGGAAGATGGCTTTGCACGAGATTTTTTTTTTTTTTTTGCTCCGCCAGCCTAAAGCCAGTCTGGAGCCGGGGGCACGCGCATGCTCGGGAAGTGTATCCGCAGTTGGCGGGTGAAGGAATCCACCAGGCAAACTTGACAACCCGGTGTGAGGGAGTGCGTGACACTTATCCGCGCTATACATATATAATGAATCCGCCTGGCGAGAGTAACCGATACCTATCAGTCCCGGATTTTCCCCTATCCGCCACCGTCGGCTAGCAACTACACGTAAAAAGTGTATCAAGCCCCTGTCAGCGCGGATTTATCTGTTGTTTCCAGATATCGCAAGCAGGTACCCTATCTACTCGCATGGTTCTACCCGCACGTAAGCGATTAACCCGGACGTACCTTACACTTAATTAAAGGATAACCCGCCACAGCCCGGCCAATTTGTTTTCAGTGTTGTAACAGCCCTGGTTCTCTCGCAGGTCCGCTACTGCATATCAGTTTATGGTAACGGTACTAAAAAGAACATGGTCAGAGTACAGAAGATCCTAAATTTCGCTGCAAAGGTGATTTTCGGCCGAGGAAAATTTGATCACGTGGCGGACCTGCGGGAGAGACTGGGCTGGCTCGAGGCCCAGCAGCTGGCCGATCACTCTACACTCTGCCTGGCGCACAGGGTGCTCCGCAGAGGAGAGGCACGCTCCCATCCGACTTGTGACGATCAGAAACCCCGATGCGCCGGCGGTTACGCCGGCCACACTGGACCTGATGGCACGGCGGCGGGGCGTGCTGCGTCGTGAAGGGAGGTCGCCTGCTTTCCGGGACTTGGATAGGAGAGTCAGGTCCGCTATCAGGCGTGACTGCCGTGCGGACATTGAAGGGAGATTGCGAGAGCAAGGAGGCAGCTCCCTCTATCGTGTTGTTCGCCCAGTCATCGCCGGCAAGCGAAGCAGCACGCCCAGCCTTCCTGCCGCCACACCCAACGAGCTCAACGCCTACTTCGTGAATGTCGGACCCCGTGTCGCGGCCGGCCTGTCCGATCTCGGGCCGCCGCCGGACATACCGTGCCGTCTGCCGCGTGTGGGGGCGTGCGGGTTTCGTGTATCTGGCGTGACTCTGGGCGCCCTGCGGGAGGTCATGTTCTCCATGAAGCGTTCCGGTGCGTGTGGGACTGATGGTATATGCATCCGTATCCTACTCCTGTGTTTTGATGCCATCGGACCTGTCCTTCTCCACATCATTAATACCTCCCTTACCACTTGTGACATCCCTGATGCCTGGAAACACTCCCTGGTTCATCCTATTTTCAAATCCGGTGACTCAGCCCTCATTTCCAACTACCGTCCTATTTCCATAGTCCCTGTCATTACCAAGATTGTCGAGCGTGTGGTGCAGCGACAGCCAGTGGCGTAGACAGGGGGGGGGGCCATGGGGGCCATGGCCCCCCCCTTTCCGCCCAGCCGCCCAAATGGCGCCCCAATTAGCGCCGACTAGGCTGATGCCGTTTTACAGAGAGAACATGAATTAAAAAGTGATGTGCAGGCAGGGATCGAACTCAATATCTCTTTGGGGGTGCCTGGACACCTAAATAATCTCCAGGGCACCCCCAAATACGACCTGAGCCCCCAAATGTTGAAGGGCGCCCCTCCGGAAACCAGAATATTCCGAACCTCCAGGGTCGATGGCGCCCCTGAAGAGCCGCTGGCACCCACCTAAACGGAACAGTCGCCCCATTAAAGCTTGATGGCGCCCCTCTAGAGCACCCGGCGCCCCTCTGAAGTTCACAGCTGCCCCAATCGACCCATCCAAGATCGATCCCTGAAACCACTGGCGCCCCTCTAAAGCACCCGCATTCTTCTCAAGATCACAGTCGCCCTATCCGAGATCAATAGCGCCCTCAAGAGCCACTAGCGCCCCACCCCCTTGAGACTGAAGTCGTCCCGCTTGAGACTAAAGTCGCCCATTCAAGCCCAATGACGCCCCTCCAGAGCGTCCGGCGCGCTTCTGAAGATCACGCCCATCTAAACGAAAGTTACAGCTGCCCCATCTTAAGATCGATGGCAGCCCTCTGAAACCAATGGCGCCCTTCTAGACTACCCGGCACCCCTCTGAAAATCACATTCGCCCCATCCGAGACAACGCCCCTGGAGACTACAGTCGGCCCACCCAAGCTCAAGCCCCTCCAGAGCCTCCCTGCGGCGCCTGCTGAAGGCAACAGTGGCCCCATCCATGCCCAATGGCGCCCCTCAACGCCGTTCTAAAGATCACAGTCGCCCCATCAATCCGAGGTCGCTGGCGCCCCTCAGAGCCACTGGCGCTCACCTGAACCGGGGCTTCAGTCGGCCCATCCTTGATCAATGGCGCCCCTCTGAAACCACTGATGCTCCTCTGAAAATCCCAGTCGGACCATCCGAGATCAATGGCGCCCCTCCAGAGCGTCCGATGCCCTACTGAAGGCAGCAGTGACCCCATCCAAGCATTGCACCCCTCTAGAGCACCCGGTGCCCTTCTGAAGATCACATTCGCCCTATCCGAGGTCGTTGACGCCCTCCAGTAGTCACTGACGCGAAACTGAATTGGATACTTCGGTCGCCCCCCCCCCGAAACCACTGACGCTAGGCAATTTTTTGACAATGGGGCTTTCTCATCGACACCAAGGGCCCTTTTCAAGATGCAGCAGCTAGGCGGCGCCGAGCTGGGCTTGGATGTGCCAAGCGAAGCGTTCCTTATTAGGCAGCCTTGTAAGTGCCACCCTCGTTGCGATACCGCCCCTCAACGCGACGCTGCCCCTTCACCGTACAATGCCACCCCTCAATGCAAGTTGCGCCCCTCAGCGCTGTGCCGCCCATTATTGCGATGCCGACAGCGCCTAGCAGTGGGGTGCCGCCCCCAGCGTAAGCGTTTTTTTATTGAACCTGCTGGGGGTGTTCGAACACCCACTTCTAACTCAGCTTGTGGGCCACGTCGAGACACGCAGTAGGCGGCGTTCGAAAGAGCGTCAAAAACTATTACAAAACTATTATCATTTTAAGGTTAGGTCGAACCGGTCGAAGGTCAGGTCACCAGCGACAACCGAAAATCAAATTTCGCCGATGTTGACATTTTTCGACAAAGCGGCGCATAAGTCAGGATTCAGAAAGAGATTGAGCTACAGCGCCGCAGCAAAGCGCATATTCGATAGCTCTTTTTATGCTCTCTCTTATTGATTATCTCAGATTTGACCTAAGGTAAACGTTTTAGCCTCAAAATATACGTTTTCGCGGAGGACGTTTACATTTTGCTCAGACCTGCATGAGATTAGTTCAACCAGCATCGTGTTCCATTTTTCGAGACAGACAAGTCAAATGAACTAGAATTTGACATTAAAAGGGCATTTGAGAATTTGACCTAAGGTAAAGGTCATAACCTAACCGGTAAAGGTCATATTGCATATTAGTCGATCCATACTTTCGAGAAGGAAAATAATTATATAGGGTGTTTCATTGCTCTACCATATCTCTATCAAAAGTTATTGTCCAAAATCTACTGGAGACCTTTCATGACCTGAGATGACCTCAGTAACATAAAAGTGGTCACATCACGAGTGACATTTACCGATTAAATGTGTCATATTTACCTGCATCCCGATGGTTGAGGTTGTTTTCGTTCAGAAGAAGAGCATTCAACTGTCTCCCATTGATCCGCGCCGTGCTGGAGGGGGGGGGGGTACGCCCCCTTAGGTTTTTTCCTCGCGAACATCTCAAAAACGGCGTCGCGCAGCGCCTCCGCTGTCTTTGGTACACCTGTTCATACATCTTTTCTACACAGCTTGTTAAATTTCAGATGAGGGTCGTTCAAGGTCAGGTCACTAGGGCACGTCAAGTGACCTTACCTAAAAAAAGTTAAAAGACCCGCTATAGCTACACCGACAGAACGATCACTTTTGAAACTTTTAGAGATTGATAAGACTAACAATATG
>NW_024883775.1:0-48461 GCF_019059575.1 Amphibalanus amphitrite
CCTATGACTGCGTTGGTTGACGAGGTGACGTCATCCCCATACATTAGGTAAGACATGTGGTATTCTGAAACGACCTGACGAAGGCGCTGAAATTCATGCGACGTAACGGTGACATGGGTCAGAGTCGATTTCAGACTAGAAAGATGCACTTTCCCACCAACTCACACAATGCCAGACAGCAATGTTATCTAATCGCATTCGGCTTTAGCTGGGTCAGTTCGCCCACGATCAAGATTACTTGAAGTTCAGTCCTCCCTCATGAATTCGTATCATCGGGCGGCGTAATGACCAGCCCTGCCGCACTATCCCATTGTTCAGTCAGACTGATAAACTGTCATTGTATTGAACGAAATGCTATTGCCTTTTCACCTAGGTATCAAAATGCCGATCTCAGCGACCAGAAAAGACAAGTCTAAGCGCCGTTAGCTCATCACAGCACTAAATTAGTACTGAAATGAGTGAAATTCGTAACAATTTGTTGCAAGTCCATCATTATAACATATTTCCCAGCTAGCGTTAAAGTCATTACAGCAATGGCAAATAATGGACTTGGCCCTTTAATGGTACTCAATCCGCTACACCAATTAAGTTCTTAATCGATAGTCTTTGCTGGCACGCCCTCATTGACGGTCATTGAAACTTCGCTTCCAGTTTCTGTCCTGTCGTCTAGTTGATGACAATCAATCTCCATGAGAGGGAAGAGAGAAATAAGAAAGGCGCATTTCTAGGTCAGCAGTATGAAAGAACAACATAGACTGTGTTCTAATCTAAAACACACATGCTAGCTTATTGTTGTCGAAACGTCACAAATAAGTATGCTTTGGGAGCCGGAATAGGTCCAGTTTACTTTAAAATCGGAACAGCTGCAAAGTTTCTTGATGATAAATGCATCACATAAGAAAGGTCACACGCTATTTTGCATAGCTCTATTGCTCTGCACCTGCTCTGAACTCTTGATTTAAGGTGCCCTTAAATAATTTCTGATGTAGCAATGAGAGACGAATTTCATTGGAACTTTGGTGTAGTTGAGCACTTAGATAATTAAGATTAGGGAATTAAAATATTATTATTTTCGTTAAGATCAGGTATTTACTAAATAGCCATCCATCGGCCTTGGTTACAGGCTCTCAATAATCTCGTGTTAAGACTATTTTATTAGTGCTGTCCTATACATACATCAGCATACTTAATGACCTGCGTAATGTGCAATTAAATAACCAAAGCAACCTAGCCCTTAATGTGCTACATCATTGAACGCTTCAAAAACGGGCTACAATATCTTGCTCAATGTTAACAGTATAATTTCTTCAGTGCTAAGCCGCAACTATCTGATAAACCCGAAAGACATTATGGTAAAAAAGGAGTCATTATCTGCCGTACATTTTTACAATGCTATCAGACAGGAAAAGCATTCGGGACATACGCCCCATCCCGATAGCATCTATGTCAATGAGTGTTCAGCATCAATACCGATTGGGAAACAACCGGCATGAAATATGTCAGCGGAATGGCTCGTCCATGGCTACATTTACTGAGCGGCTATGTCTATATATTTGGTCCGTCCCAAAGGAGTTTCGTTCGCCGGGCGCCCAGGACACGGTCTGGGTCTGGTTCGGGGTCTGGGTCTGGTTCGGGGTCTGGCCCGCGGTCCGGGGTCTGGCCCCGGTGGTCCAGGGTCTGGGTCTGGGTCTGGTTAGTGGTTTGGAGTCTGGGTCTTGTCCGCGATCTGGTCAGTCCAGCGGTGCCAGTTAGGTCCCTCCACTCGGCGGTCTGGCCGGCGCGATGCGGGAAGAGTAGCCTCCTCCGCGCGGTCGCCAGGTCGTCATCCCACGCGGCATTAGCCGGGGACCCGGCGCGGCGGCCATCCCGGCCGTTCGGTCGATGGCAGCCCGATCGGGCCGGGGTCGGCGCCCACCCGCTGCGCCACCCCTAGCTGGTTTCGAGTTTGGTAATTGGTTTCGGATTCGGGGAGGTGGATCCACTGTCAGTGGCAGTTTTTAGTGTTGAGTGTTTGTTCAGTGTTTTGTTCGATCATGTTATAGCCCAGGCTCAGAGGACTGAACATTTGAGTGGCTCACGAGTCACGAGTATAAAAGAGGAAAACCTTTTGAATAAAGAAGTCAAGGCTTCACGGCGGTCAAAGAGTCAAAATGACGGCATAAATAAGGTTATCACACTCTGAAAACAGCGTTTTTGTATTCAGTTGCCTGCGACAAACGACACTTACAAATTGTGTCGTGAAACATTGTTAGACTGGCACTAGACGTTTTGTTTCGTAAACGTCTTGAACATATTTCATAACGTGTGAAAAGCTGAATAGTTTAAAAATTTGTACTTAAACAATTGAATAATAATCTGTTGAACGTCTATATAGGTATTGGAGCCGCATCAGTGTATTATTTTTCATTTGCGTTGTAAGTTAATGCCTACTATGTAGATTAAAAATTCAGGCGTTGTTTTATCTGTATGTATTTATTTGGTACCTACTTACCTACATGTATTTTTCAACTTCAAATTAATTTACTGATAACCTTGCTGATAACCATGAGTTGAAAATAAGCTTCTGAACACGTCTGAATCATATTTTGAAATCCGGACGTTATAATTTAATTTTATTTAGGGTTACATTGTTCTTTCATTCCACTAGTGATTGTATAGTTATATTACTTCCGTCTTCAGCCTCAAAATCGAATGTCAATAAGAGACCATCTCCTAAAAATGAGAACCAAAGAAAAAGAATAAGGTTTGCCTTCTACATGCATAAGCGCAGGAACCATGGGTGCAAGGGTGCAGCTGCACCCACAATATTTCTCCAGTGGGTGCAGACAATGTATTCTGCACCCACAATAATCTGAACCAAAAACCCCGTTTCTCATCAACACTACTTCCCATGCAGCACGACGAATTCAGGATATGTTGCCCACTATTTATCTTTCGAAGCATTTGTTTTTGTGATGGTCTTCAAAACTTACATTTGTGCTGAGGGGAAAAAGGAAATGGAGCATGTGATTGAACACATACCGAGCCGATGACCCACTGTCAATTTTTTTAGCCCGATATCTTCGAAAATGGCTAAGTTGGCCGCTTTTACTTTTTGCGGTAGTCAATATTGACAATATTAACCCTCGCATGTGTGCGGCGTTTTCCAGCTTCTAATGTGTAGGGGGAGGGGGGGCTGATCGAGCTAGAGCTTCGCGGAAAAAACGAGGGTGTTGCCCGTGACGAGAGGAAGCCGAAGATACCCAATTTTAAGGTCCTAAGTCATTGGTTGACCTTCCAGGTCAGGTCAATGTTCCCAAAGTCGGGAAAATCGGGACCTGCTAGAACTGCGTAAAGTGAAGCTGTTATCGAGTTTTTTTTTCGGGGTGCTGATCACGAATATCATGTTAGTTTTGATCACAGATGATTTATTCATGCATTTAGGCCAGATCGGGTCAGGTCAACCATTAGGCGTCCTACCGGCTATCCATAGTAGGTGTCAACTACCACTGACGGCGTCGTAGCATGTTACGAAGGCATTAAAACTACTTCGTAAACATTCAAATGGATGCTTAATTCGAAATCAGCCCGAAAAACTACCCTAGAAACATGTAATGCTCGAAAAAGTGAACCGAGGTCATCAAAGGTCAATGACCTGACCTGACCTTCAGGTGACCTTCACACCCACCGTGATGCATGGGACGAACATCATTTCACATGTTTGGACGTCTACAATCACAAAAAGACTTGAAACGCGCGGATAATGTGAGCTAACATACGCCAAATCGCGATTCCGGCCGAACATGGTCTCGAGAATCAGGTCACAGGTCAAAGGTCTTTTGGGTCAGGGTCATGAAATTTTCAGAGTAGGTGTAAAACTGATGAACTCGAGGGTACTTAAACTTTCGTCGCGATCGGCCGCTTTTTGCGCGAGTTATTTGCGAAAACCCATGGAGGCTCATCCGACCCCCTACACATGCGAGGGAATTAATGCTTCCAAATGCACTTATCGGTCGGTACCTTTTCGACATGGTATACACTCCCCTCAAAGCTCGTAACAAGCCTTCGCTCCGGGTGTCGCTCCCTACCCCCCCCCCCCCCGCTTCACCGGCCATGGCTGGATTTCTGCACCCATGCACCCACAATGTTCCAGCCGTTCCTACGCCCATGTCTACATGGGTGGGTACCAATCTTACCACCACCAAACTACATAGGCATGCTACATACCAGTAAAACGCCTTTTGGGCGAAGAACGAGCGAGCGAGATAGTGAACCCTGCAGGCTGCACGTGCGGAAGGGCGAGAGGGAACTTCCAACGGGCTTGCGCAAAGCACCCTTCTAACCGGTCGCTAGCGGTGTGCCAAATTTGAACGCAATCGGCCCAGCCGTTCCTGAGATCTGGAAGCGGCATTCTGCACGTGCACACGTGCAAACGGGGTCCAAACTGACTTTTGCACGGCACCCTACTAACTGGTCCCCAACCGTGTACCAAATTTGAGCGCAATCGGCCCAGCCGTTCTCGAGATCTGGAAACGCCCCCTGCACGTGCGCACGTGCAGTAGCACCTTAACCACAACACATGGGAATGCATTGCCTGGTGGGTGCCTACCTGTATGCCAAGTTTCAGCGAAATCGCCCCAGTAATTACCGAGTTATTAAAATGGGAACAAATTTGACACCTCTTATTGTTGTATTTTGCACGTGCACTGGGGGTGACCCACATTCATCGAGAGTATCCTATTTTTGGTAGAAGGGAAGTTGCTACCCTACAAAAATTACCGCAAGTCAATCGCCCAAGCGGCTGCTGAGATATGAGCCTCTCAAAATCACTACTTTTGCAAAACAGCTTGAACACCCCTGACTTTTCACGTGGCACGTGCCACGACGGTCACTAAGGTGTATCAAAAGTAGTCAATTACGGGGTAGAAGGGATGGGGCCCGGCATCTTGGATGGGGCTACCCAGCAAAAAAGACCGCAGGGCCAATCGGTCCAGCGGTTGCTGAGATATAAGCCTCTCAAAAGCGTTACAGGCCGGGCCGGGCCGGGCCGGGCCGCTCATACTGAGATTTTTCCGTTATATGGAAAAGACTCACTTCGCTCGCTGCGCTCGCTCGCTCGTAATGATAGGGATAGACATCGATTGTAGAAGAGAGGTGACTCCCACTGGTTACTTTGAGGGCTTTGAGGTAATCATAACCTTTTAGCGAATAAGCTTCTGCAAAGGGAGATCTGAGAAAAGGTTTGCTTCTCCTTTCAAGACACAAGAACCACGTAATGCAACGACATCACAGCAGCCACACGAAGTAAAAAACAAAAGAGACGCGAGTGAGAAACCTAGATATTTTTTTCACACGGTGCTTCAGGACCGAGAAAACAGTAACCCAACTCCACTGTTGTCGGCTTTTAGCGAGTTTACTTTGTTTGTCACGAGACCGGCAGGCTAAGGGGTGGAATACAGAGTAGCACCTCGGCTGGTGTCGCCGACCTACCAACGGAAAACATCGCTAAAACAAAATTTAGCAAAACTATTCGCGGCTGATAACGTTTTAATTACATCAAGCGTGGCGATATCACACTGAGTAGCAAAAGTATGCTACATTTTCTCTTATTAGGGAAAGGTTTCGGCAACTTCTTTCTTGATTTGTTAACACTTCATGCTGGAAGCTTACCTTTTATCTATCTACAGCATCTTAAAATGCACAGCATTGACTGTCGTAGTCCGTGTTTAGTCGACAGTCTTTGCTCGTTTAGTAACTCGGCAAATTCGTGAAAAAGATCTTGTGATCGCAAGTCAAAAGTCCAAACAGTCGTAGTCGTAGATACCCATCGCCTGGTGTGAGGCTGGTTCCCGTCTACGTAATAACTAGTCGACCCCTGCTCACCTAGGAATCGGCAAATGTTCATCGGTATCTTAACCCTCGCCCGTAAACGGCGATCTGCCACCTTCGCCCATGCAGGGGGGGGGGTTGGTGCGACCCCCCCCCTTGGCGTTTGAAAACGGAGCGTCGTAGAGCTTAGCGGAAAAGACCAACGGATTGCTCTCGCCGAGATCTCGCGATTGGTGGTATATTTTTTGGTCCTAGGTCAACATTTGACCTACTTTTGACCGGTCAAAGGTCAAATTTTCGGAAAAATAGACTTTTTCAAATTTTCCGCGGCGATTGCGGCAAAACGGTGGGAGATATCGACTTGAAACCTTCACTATCGTGTTCCTTGATCAATTCTCTGTCGTTTGGTATGTATTTCGTTTCCCTAGCTCTAAAAATGGCGCGTTGGGAGCGCCGGAAGTCGGCAAGGTCACAGTCGGCGGCAGAAATTCGAAAAATCAAAATTTAAATTTTTGAAATCTGATTGTATTTTTGGATTTGGGATGTCCATTTGCTCCCTATAGAAGCTAATATTGCTGCATATTCCCATTGAGGTGACAAGAATTAGCAAAATAGTGGTTCGGGCGCTTTTCAAAAATAGTACCGGACGCTGTTCCTCTTGTGACGTCATAGCTCCGTGACCTGACCTGACCCGGTCAAGTTTCTTATACCATATGATAGCCAATACTTGCCCCAACATGCATGGGAAGTTTCATCACGATCCATCAACCGATGTCCGTACCACCGGCAGGAAACCTCGGGCGTTGGCACTCAGTTTGTGAAAATCCGGCCTGAGGCTGTTCCCTTTGTGACGTCATAACTCCGTGACCTGGCATGACCCGGTCAAATTTTTTTTATTAAAAGATGCGCAAGGTTTGCCCCATAAGGTACCCAAAATTTGGCGGCGCTGCGCGCCGCCGTTTTTGCGCTATTTCCGAAAAACCTCAGGGGGGGGGGGTTGCACCAACCCCCCCCCCTACATGGGCGAGGGTTAATATTTAGCTTACCCTAGCCGTCCTTACCTAGAGATGAGTCTCTCTAGCAGTCCCCGCTCACCTTAACCCTATTCCTGGCGGGGGGGGCCTCAGGAGCCACCCCCCTGAGGTTTTTTGGTTATATCTCCCAAACGCTTTGAGCTAGGAAGCTCAAATTTTCTGACTTTTTCTAAAAGGCTTTTACGCAACATTTCTGAAAATTTTGAGTTGATCTGACCTCAGGTCAGGTCACCAGAGGCGGTTTGGTGACCCTACCTCAGAAAAGTTTGCAATCACGCCAGAGCTAGAGTTTTTGACCGATCAATTTCTTCTCTTCAGGCTTTAGTTAGGGTACCAGTATGTGCAATTTGTATATATCAGAATTTTCATATCTGTGACCTGAGGTCAGGCCAGACTCGTGACCTTTACATTGCAAGCCTATGGGAAAATATTGAAACGCCTCCTGCTTCGTGTAAACGAGTCAAAACCACCCAGTTCTTTCAGTATTATGGAAGATTATCTCATCGGTGATGATCCTGGTGCCGCTAATTGACAGGGGCACCGGCAAAGGTCATCTGAGGTCATGTGACGTCATAAATCGTTTTTCTGTCAATAAATCACGACATGATGGTGCTTAAGACTTGTAAGTGGTACCAAACTGCTCGCCTGGCCAAGGCGCGTCGTTTGGTATGCAGCATGACCATACCCCACAACCTCATTGATGAATGACCTGACCTTGACCTCAGGTCAAATTCTAAATTGACCTGTGAAGGTCATCACATACTTATTTCGCATCGCCTCGGCGAGAGCAACAAAAAATGTATTGGTTTTATGTCTCTATGTTTCTTAGTTTAAAAGTTATATAGGTAACTAATTCCAAAACATTTTATCGTTGATGACCTCTGGTGACCTCAATATTGACCTGACCTGAAAATGTTTTATGTAAAAGTTGTAGATCTTAAAACGACCTATCAAACACCGTTCGCCGTTTGTCGCTGCGATGTGTAGTTTTTGAGATCCGAAGGGGGGGCCGAATCGGCCCCCCCCCCGCCAGTTTCTTGTCCCGGCGGAGCCCGCCAGGAATAGGGTTAAGGCGAGTTCCTGCACCAGCCCCAGCTGATCTACAGGCGAGTCCCTGCACCAGCCCCTGCTCACCTAGAGGTGAGTCCCTGCACCAGTCCCCGCTCACCTAGAGGCGAGTCCCTGCACCAGCCCCTGCTCACCTAGAGGCGAGTCCCTGCACCTACACCAGCCCCTGCTCACATAGAGGCGAGTCCTTGCACCAGCCCCTGCTCACCTAGAGGCGAGTCCCTGCACCTGCCCCTGCTCACCTAGAGGCGTCAGGCGAGTCCCCGCACCAGCCCCTGCTCACCTAGAGGCGAGTCCCTGCACCAGCCCCTGCTCACCTAGAGGCGAGTCCCTGCACCTGCCCCTGCTCACCTAGAGGCGAGTTCCTGCACCTGCCCCTGCTCACCTAGAGGCGAGTCCCTGCACCAGCCCCTGCTCACCTAGAGGCGAGTCCCTGCACCAGCCCCTGCTCACCTAGAGGCGAGTCCCTGCACCAGCCCCTGCTCACCTAGAGGCGAGTCCCTGCACCAGCCCCTGCTCACCTAGAGGCGAGTCCCTGCACCAGTCCCTGCTCACCTAGAGGCGAGTCCCTGCACCAGCCCCTGCTCACCTACAGGCGAGTCCCTGCACCAGCCCCTGCTCACCTAGAGGTGGGTCCCTGCACCAGCCGCTGCTCACCTAGAGGCGAGTCCCTGCACCAGCCCCTGCTCACCTAGAGGCGTCAGGCGAGTCCCTGCACCAGCCCCTGCTCACCTAGAGGCGTCAGGCGAGTCCCTGCATTAGCCCCTGCTCACCTAGAGGTCGGTGACGAGCGGCGACGCGTCTGTGGCCGTCTCGGCGGTGAGCGTGGAGACGTGTCGGGCGTCGCTGGTCCGGTCGGACGTCAGCAGCAGCACGCTGTCGTTGCCGACCTCGTACTTGACCTGGATGCTGGTCAGCGGCACCGGCGGACCGGCGGCGCCAGCGTGGCCGTCCTCCGGCCGGCCGGCCGGGCTCGGCTGCAGGCTGACGCCGTTCGTGCGCGGCTCGCTCGTGCCGCCGTTCCTGCCGATACCGTTCCGGGTGTGCCCCGTGCCGAAAGTACCCCTGGCGGTGCCGCTGCCACCGGCGATGGCAGCGCGGAAGCAGGGGAGGATCTCTTTGAACTCCTTGCGGAAGTTCTCGTTGAGCCAGGCGTAGAGGAACGGGTTGTAGCAGGTGGAGCTCATGGCGATGGCGTGCGCGACGAAGAAGAGCAGGTGGAAGTAGGGCCAGTTCTCCCAGCCGAGTCCCAGGTTGATGGAGACGTCCTCCAGGATGTTCATCAGGTTGAGCGGCAGCCAGGAGAGGCCGAACACGGCCACCATGGCGATCAGCATCCGGTTGGTGCGCCGCTTCCTCTCGCGGTCGGCCTGCTCTTTGCGCACGCTCTTGGAGCCGGGCTTGGAGCGCACGCGACTGGAGAGTTTCAGCGAGATGAGCGTGTAAGTGACGGTCATGATGAGGAACGGCACGACGAACTGCAGCACGGTGGTGATGGTGCCGAACGTCAGGCGCAGGTCGTCCGGGAAGTTCTCCTCGCAGACGTAGTCGCCGTCGGTGGTCATCTTGTACTCGACGTACACGCCGTAGGGCAGCGTGGCGCCCGTGGAGAACAGCCACGTACAGAGGATCAGTGCCAGACATGTCGACGTCAGCATCCGCGCCCGGAACGGGTAGATGATGACGACGAAGCGGTCGATGGCGATGGCCGTGAGGGTCAGCGAGGAGATATAGATACTGATGGCCTGCGCGCATGGGACCAGGTGGCAGAGGACGTTGCCGAAGACCCACCGGTTGAGGAAGGTGTACAGCGGGGTGAAGGGCACGCAGAGCACGCACAGCAGGATGTCGGAGAGCGCCAGGTTCAGGATGAAGAAGTTGGTGACGTTCTGCATGGCCCTGTTGTGCAGAACGGCGTACACCACCAGGAAGTTGCCGCAGATACCCAGCAGGAAGATGATGGAGTAGATCATGTAGAAGATGATCTGCACCTTCATGGTCAGAACAAAGTTCTGCGGATCTTCCATGATAATCGTAGACATGTTCTGGAACGGCGGCAAAGAGTTGTTTGCGTAAAGGATGAGAAACTGTTCATCGTAAACTTTTTTGTGCACTTGCTGAAGTAATTCGCTGGCATTTGCCGCCATTCTGCTTCCTTTCAACCAAGTTCAACGGGCTTAGGCGTATCACAAGGACCTTTGACAGATGGAAGTTTGTACGGCTTTGGATTGTGCCGAAAAGTTTCGTTAGTAAATGAACGCCTCAGTTTCAAGTTCTTGATTGGTCAAACTTGAGTTAATTAGTAGTTCGATCGCTGGGTCTGCGATACCGTCGGTTGCAGACTTCTAACTTGTTACTCGCGGGTTTAGCAATTCTTGCTGCAGTCTCGTTTTACGCATGAAGTGCGCCTGTCTTAGTTAATTCGGTTTACCTTCCGTCCAGCGGACGATGTAATGTAACGCTTGCTCGGCAAGTAAGATTGTCTCCTATTCCTCAATATGGACGCGATTCCTGATCTTCTGGAATACTGCTGCTGGCTGTCTTCTGTCAGATAAATTATCTGTCTTATCGTCTAACCTGTTTTCTCTATCCAATAGAGCTTGGCGTCAGTTTTTACGGGTTTGCTCTTGTTCCTGCCCCAATCTTCGGCCGGTGGCAGCGCGTCGGCCTCTGGTCGTCGCTCGGTCTGCCGTCGGCTCTGGGCCGTGCAGATGCCCCCTCAGCGAGCTCCGGCGGCGCCACCCTCCCCGCAGCCGGCGCCGACACCACTGGCGGCCGCCGGGCCGCCGGGCCGACCTGTTGCCGCGCCGCCGCCGCGCCGGTGCGTCTCGACCGACGGAGCGGCCGCAGACGCGCGGCGGAAATCCACTGCCTCCGCCGGCGCACCTGCCGCCGACAGTCGGCCCGGCCGGCCGGGCGGGTTTTTGTGCCGCACGGCGACACATAAAACACGCACTGCTGCTGGTAATTCCGGGCGACAGTGCCAGTGGTGTCTGATTGTTTGGAGATGTCTGAGCGTAGTACCTATACCGTGACGATGTAAAATTAACGACATAACAACTGCATAATGCCGTGCAGATGAGGGTATAGGGCGTGCTCTGTGTGCTGATAACACTAGGCTATTCAGACCCGGGCGCCTTATACGACAGGGAATTTCTTGTGGTTGTGTCACCACAGGTCATACATAGGTCTCGCGGCTAATGTGGTTACGTTATCCTGGAACTCCCCGACGAAATGTATTGCCTCGGGAAATTCAGCGACAACCACTGAATGCCTAATGAAGCAGACTGCAAATGAACGCATAAAGTGCGCGGATTCAGAAACGCAAGCGCAATATGTTAGGGCTCATCGCCCATCGCAGTACCGGGCAAAAAGTTTGAGTGCACGAAAATAACTTGGTGAGGGTCAAGTCGGCTTCACATGACAGGCGTTCTGACAGCAATATTCTTCCAGCAAATTCTATGACCAGAATAATCGTAAAAATACATGATATTTATGCAGCTTCGAAAGTCAGCGATCAGTGACCAGTGAAAACTGACCCACCCGCACTCAGCCGACTTCCGCAGCCCCTTACTAGTTACTAGCTCTCTCCCTCTCCACCGCTGGCCGCCGTTCACTTCCTCTAGGCCGCAGCTGAGCCAGCCAACCGACCGGCCGGCTGACCTCCCGATCAATGCTCTCAAGCAGCGACCTCCGTGTGCCCGGCGGCCTAATCAGATGAACCCTGATTGCCTTGGCCTGGCGGGGGTCCGGCGCCGGTAAAAACAAGTGTTGGAGAATGTGCACCGCTGTGTGACGGTGGGCGGCGTCTGTTGTGTTCGGTGGGTGGAGCCGGCGAGGTGGTTGGCGTCGCTGACGGCTCCGGTGGGGCTGCACGTGTCGACCCCAGTGGGAATGAACGCGTGACACTAGCTGCGGGAGAGCTGGACCGAGCCGGCGGGGTGCCAACTGTGGACTATCCAGTGGCAGCGGTGTTTGTCGCTACGTGGCAAAGCAGACGCGATAGAGAGAAAGAGTGAGGGAAAACGAAAGAGCGAAAGAGCGCCTCCTGGCTCCTCTTCCCAAATGCGTTATGATCAGACGATGGTTACATTGCATCGAACTCAAAGTAAAGGTCATTGCTACCTTATCAAAACAAATCTTCATCAGGTAATTGACAATCTATCGGCAAGCATCAAGACGCGAACGTCACACGAAAACAACATACAATCCATAGAACAGCTGCCCTGCACGCACAGGGCCCAGTCCCCGTATTCACTGATCTGAACAGGCCACCCGCCCAAAGCCCGTCGTAGGCTGACCTCCGGCTGACTCCCGTCCGACCAGACTAATATCACGAGCCCAACCCTCTACCTCGTCCCCACTCACGACGCTCGCCACCACGCCCTACGCCGTCGGCGGCGGGGCCGGCGCCTGCGGCAGGTTGGTGCCCCGCACCACGTGAAAGCCGGTCGAGTCCGAGACGTACTCCACCTTCTGCGTCCTGCCGTTGGCGTCGATGTAGCTGTAGGCGCCGCGCACGGTGCCGTCCGGCGAGCGCACCTCCTGCTTGGCCGACGTGTCGCTGGCGTAGCCGTAGTTGTAGTGGGACGGCCCGCTCTGCGCCTGGTAGCCGTCGTTGTAGCCACTGTTGTCGTAGGCAGAGCCGCCGCTGTAGCCGCCGTTATCGTAAGCTGCGGCGCTGCTGTAGGCTGCGGGGTTGTAGGCGGCGGGAGCGGGGTTGTAGGCGGCCTGGGCAGGGCTATAGGCGGCAGGCGCGGCGTTGTAAGCCGCCGGTGCGGGGCTGTAGGCCTGCGCAGGGGCCTGCTGGCGGGCCGGGTACCCTCCAGTGAACTCCGGGTAGTTGTACCCGGCGGCCACGGCGGCGGCGTTGTAGGGGCCCGGCCCGGTGGCGGCCGCCCGGGGCGCCGGCGCTAACCCACCGGTCCGCGCGGCAGCCAGACGGTTGGCCGCCGCTCCGGCAGCCTGGTAGCCGCCCGTGAACTCGGGGTAGTTGTACTGGGTGGGCGCCTGAGCCGCTGCCAGCTGGGCGCAGACGGCTGACAGCAGCCACACAGATACCTGCAGCAGTGAAACAGCAGACCGATCAGTCTCAGTGAAACGTGTATTTTTCAGCGAAGACTGCTGCACGCAAAAAACTTTTACGAGCGACCAGCAACGAATCGCATCTTAAGCCGGCCGTATCTCAACGTTGCAACGTTACAAGCCATTTTAACTATCTAACGCTACTACCCGACAGCTTC
The DNA here is from genome assembly GCF_019059575.1 of Amphibalanus amphitrite. NCBI lineage: Eukaryota > Metazoa > Arthropoda > Thecostraca > Balanomorpha > Balanidae > Amphibalanus > Amphibalanus amphitrite. The sequence continues at coordinate 13,154 of NW_024883775.1, forward strand.
CATGGCACATAGCTCACTCCAGTTCATGTTTGTGGCACTGTCTTTACATCGTCCAATCACCAATGGTGCTCAGTTAGCAGAGAACCGAACACTTACCGAGCTCATCATGGCGGCTGCGTCTCCGGACGTGGCAGGCAACCTCCCTGATCAGTGACTACACCGTGGGGCGTGGCTGGGTCGGGTTTTATACCCACGATGTAGCGGGTAAGGGCGGGCCGGCACTAGATCTAGCCCGTAACCCGGTCACAGGGCGAGCCAGATTCGATGGGGTGGGGGTGGGGGTGGGGGGTCTTCCGGTTCCGTTGACGGCCTTCAATAAACAGACGTGTTGCTGACAGCGATTCTTCACCGGTTCAGCCTCTACTGTCGCTGTTTTCAGGGTACGACTTGAAACTGTGACCTACAATATAACTGCAATAAAAATTTACGACAGCAATAAGCAAAGGAGTCATGTCGTAGGTGAAGAACATTTATGCCCTGCAAAAAGTGAGGATTATTAATTAATGCCATACCTTGACCCCAGGGCACTCGTTAGGTCAACAGGGCTATTATATATTCTTTTATATCAAGGCCATTTTTTATATCCGGTCATTTACCTGACAGCTTAGCAGCGCGTGCCAAACCCCATCAATGCCCTAGAACATATGCTACGATGAGTGTTCCACACTTATGTACACATTTTTGCCCATTTTTCAGGTCGCATTCGGTGTTTGCTGGAGTACACCAACGACTTGACCGAAAATCAGTTGCCAATTTCTCTATTATTTACTAAGTTTATCCTAGTTAGGAAGTTTTTTTTTTTGTCAATGCGGAACAGTCCATCAATAATGCACCTAATTATCCTCTGAAGCCAAGGAGCCTTTCACCATGCTTCCACGATGGACTGGCTAGTGGCGAGTGTTCTTAGTTTCCGAGAACATCCTCATCAACTGTTGCGTCATTGGGTGACATCATCGCGTAATGGACGGATATTGGTACAGCGCCTGGTCGGGCCCGGGTGATCATAGGTTAGCTACGGCTAATGAGAATGCATGCGGACCAGTATATAACGATATCCGGTCGTAGATGGCTGCAGTGAGGACAGTTCCGGGTCGGCCCGGCGACGTGATGTCGGTTGTTAGTGCGGGCAGCCTAGCGCCGACGGGCACACAAATGATTGTTTGTATTACATGTGTGAACAATTAAAAATAGGCCACTACATAAGCAAAGATTTAGAGAGGTGTATGACAGAAAATGTACTGATGAGTGGTGTCACTTCTCGTACCTATCCCGTTGAACCCTACATAAGACGTTGTCGCCAGCACGCCTTCCAGTGCCGTGTCAACCGTCGTAACCCTGTGAGTTCGTGCGCCGTAATACGGCATTGAGTCTGTCCGTGCCTTTCCCGTCTCCATCACAATCCCTGCAATGATCCCACTACTGACCCGAGTCGGCCGTGCGCTCGCCGGCACTGCGATCCGCGCCGGTCCGATGCTCCACAAGGGCGGCACTGGCACCGCCGCTTGTCGTCGGTCCGCGGAGGGACCCAGCAAACGAGCTGGGTGGCGAGCTGGCGATTTATTGTACGAGGTCTCGGGCCGATGGGCTCGCCGGGCGCTGCTGGCCGGCCGCTGGGGCGCGACCCGAGCCGTGAGCACCGACACATCACCGGAGACGACAGCTGCGGCTCGTCGGTACGCAGAACACGCGTATATGGCCCTCTGGCGCACACAGCAGCGAGTTCCACCCAGTGCGACATTCACTGGGTGAGGTGCGAGTCCAGCCGGCCCGGCGGTTACTGAGCGAGGGATGCTCTCTGTGACACTCGACACACGGTACGTAACAGGTGATGACGGCAGTCCTGATGACGCCCCGCGCATATCTGGCGGTGCCGACTGTCCTGCCGGTCTGATGCGATACGAAAGCACGTTCCAAAACATCAGCCAAGTTGGCCACCTAAAACACAGTCTGCTCCATACAACCAACCGAAAACATCCACACTATGAAACAGACGCTCGTATCGCATCACGCACCACTCCCGTGTCCCATCTAGCGAACACACGCACACGCACGCACACGCACATCGTACGCCGGCGGGATCGCTCGCTCAGTCGCTGTCACTGCCGCTCTCACTGTCACTGTCCGCCTCGCCAACCTGCAGAGAGAACTTGTACTCCTGGTCGCAGCCCATATACGAGTCCGACATGAAGTACAGCACGTAAGTGTGCTTCCCTGAAAACGCCACGGACGTCAGTCAGCGAGCAGCGGTAGTTAGAACAAAGCGAGCACGACGCGTGTCGTTGATGGCGTGACGGGTCGAGTTTCCAGGGCCAAAACATTTATTAAAAGGGGATTTTCACGACGAAATCTCAGTTTAACGCTGCCATGTGGGAAGTTCACACGCTTGCCTGTATTTTCGTGTAAACGTGCCGTTAAGATGAGCCTAGACCACTTTGTTCAATCTCTTTGGCTTAAAATAGACTATAGCAAGCGTAGGTCCCATGAGTGACGATATAAATTACATTTACGAGGTCATTAAGCCTCTGCCTAATTTGATGATACGATGGCATTAAAAAGAAACCCCCGGATAAACGCGAACAAGATAGGAAACAGGGTCATGGACGAAAAATCCCGACACAACGTCAAGACAGAACAACAGATATATAACACCAGCAACGTAATAATCACACAAAAGTAAGCCCCAGCAAGCTACGATCTGTAAGGCCCCTCTGGCACACCGTTTCGCCGGCAGTCCAGTCCGGGCCGGCCTCCGTCTGCCTCCAGAGACTCGGAGCCTCCGCGATCATTACTCACCGGGCGACGGCGCCACGAAGTCCAGCTTCACCTTGGCCTTCTGCTGCAGCGTCAGCCGCTTGATGGAGATGAGTGAGTTGGTCTTGGGGTCGCCGACCACCAGCCACCAGCCCTCGTCCCGCCGCTGACCGAGGGAGGGGGGGGGGGGGGTCAGACACGGAAGGTCGGCGGCGGTTGCGGGAGACTCTGCTACTCATATGCATAAAATCGTAAATCGAAACGCACGGCGATTCAGCCGCACTATCGTGCCACGAAGAGACGAGCGTCATCTAAATGGGTGACATTTCCTGGACTCCGAGCGCTGTATTGGCTCATATGCATTCTCTGGGATTGAATCACGTTCGTAGGAACCGAATACGCTCCCAGTCGCCATTGGTACGCTGGATGCGACTAACAATCAACGCTGATATCGATATAAAGTAATGTCTACATCAGCCACCAAATTCTGTCATGGAACAACACCATCACATTTGATTAGTTCTCTAGCGAGCCATTCGCTCAACCTCCCTACATTTCTCAAACAGACGCAGTGGCGTCTTGACACGCGACTGCTCAATCAAACTGAGTCGAGGCCTCGCGCGCGTCAATAACCTGGAGCTACAATGTGACGTCACTCACGTCACACCCTCTGCCACGGCCTTTGAGTGCCCCAGCTTTCGCAGCGCCCGGCAGTCGCATCAGGCTGCATCCGCAACGTACCGGCGCTGTGTGTAAGACACGGCACGGCCCGTCACCGGCAACACGCGCGGGGATGCGGCGCTGCGTTGCCTGGATGCTCTGTTCCGTTGCCTGGATGCACCGTTCTGTCGTGTAATTACCGCCCAGTGAGCACTGTGCCGGCGCACGTACCCTGTTAGCTGACCAATGCTGCCTCCTATTGTGTCCGCCGCTCGTGCGGTCATGTGCGAGCCGTGGTCGTGGCAGGCAATTTGTCGGCACGTGGAGCTGCCCCGGTGCTCGGCGGAGATGGCCGGCGCCGGCAGCGCGCGCTGCTGCCGTTAGGAGGGAGATCACGTCCCCAGCCGTCGGTTCCACAGGCACCGGGCCGCACGTTAAACACACCGGCCCGCTATGGTTTAGCGTGGGAGGCGGCGCCGCCACATAACGACTCGGGCGCTGATTACCATGGCCAGAGTTGGGTGTGGATGCCGAGCCGCAAATGAATGTCCCCGGTAACTTCGGCAGCAAATTCCAACTTCAACAGCGCTCTCCAAAAGCGCGACCGTGCCATGCAGAAAGTTGGATGGATTTAATGTCGGGACAATTCATTCACACCGCAAATGAATGTTCCCAGCGTTCAAACCCTTACATCTCCTCTGGGAGCAGCCCCATACGTCTCCGGCGGCGGCGGTTTGGTGTTGGGAGGATGAGTTACCGCGCCGCACATCGACCCTCGGCCGGGCAGCGTGCTGAACACAGCTGATTAAGTACTCTGACCAAGGAGCCGAACCGGGCCGGAGCCAGTCCGAAGCGGCTCCGGGAGCCGCGAGGCGGGCCGACAGTCACCGCGAAAGACAATATAAAAAGCCGAAATACCAGGGGCGTCGCCACGGATTTTTGACTGGGGGGGACGGATTGGCTGGCTTAAAACCCATAAGCCGGCTACCGTACGTTTTTAGGGCTATGCACTACTTGTAACGCATACACATGTTCTTTCCGCGTAGAGGCGTTATTAGTCATAATATCTCCTTTTTACTTGTATGAATTGGCGGCGCGAAGCGCCGCGAAAATTAGCAAAAACGCCCAGCAAAACAGCGCCAAAAACACATGAATTTTGCATTTCGTATAAGTTTGATACCAGGAGGCAGGATAGCTAAGGTCTTGTCACCAAGTCAAGCAGCCCTGCCTCTAAAAAATCGTGTGATCCTCTGTCAACCGTACAGCTTATTTCCAAGAAGTTGGAAACTTTGTACAGTGAAACTCCAGGACTGCGGGGTCGGAGTCGACTTCTGTCGTAGTCCGACCCGAAATCGTAACCGAAATCGTCACCGAAATCGTAACGAACTTTGACTCTGAAGTCGGAGTCAACATACTCTGGTTTTAAGTCGTGCTCTTGGCTGGTTAGTCGAAATATCTCAAGCCCGTTTACGTCCAGTCGTGTTATACGGCACACGTGGATGACGATGTGGATTGTGGAACTTCAACAGTTTCCCAAGGATGGGTCGGATAAGAGCTGGAGATTCTGTTGGCTGTGGTGATTGTAGGGGTCGTGGTTAGACTAATCAAGGACCAACTGAGTATTAAAGCTTCCTGGGCCCTCTCAGACCGGGACGAGGTCCTCTCACACTCAAGCATCAAGCGTTCAAGGGCCATGGTGAGGCCTACTGTCGGATGGCCTCGAACGGGAAGAGGGCCGTTTGAGAATGAGCTGAGGGTCTCGACTATTGCGAATATCCTGAAATGTGTAGTCCCTGCAAGCTGACACCCCACCCTGAGACTTTGGGACCGGTCTTCAGCCCTTGCTGGATGTGGTCGTCACCGGGCTATAACTGGAGCTTTGGCTCTCTATCGAGGACTTGGGACGGACAGCCTAGAGCTGTATGTACCTCATTGTAGGCAATATACCTAATCCTTGAATGTGATAAGCAACGTGCAATAAGACAAAAGCATCACATCACAAGTTTTTCACCGCGATGCGGACTGAGTGACATCGTGGTCGGAGATGGGATTGGAGTCAGACTCCGAGCGACTTTTTACAGCCGGAGTCGGAGTTACCAAAAGCCAATCTACTCCGCAGCCCTGTACCTAATTTGTATGCAAGGGCTCAGTGATTCAATTCTCAGCTATTCGTATGATTCAATTTGTATATCTGCAATTTCATATCAAAACTACAATAGGTCAATTTTCATAGGCCACTTTTTAAGTCATTCATGGGGATATTTTTGCGGGGGACGTCCCCCCCCGGATTCCTCGACTGGGGGGGACGCGTCCCCCCCGTCCCCCCCGGTTTCGACGCCCATGCGAAATACATAAGATGAATATTAATAAAATGAAACAAATCAATCAAATTGTCGCGGTTCAAGCAATTTCAGTTTTCGTGCGAGCAAAGAGCAGAAGAATAATGCATTCGGAATCAATTGAGGCCCCACATCATAATTTTTTCCAGGGTAAGCTTGTGAACGCATTACATAAGATAAATATTAATGAAATGAAACAAATCAATCAAATTGTTGCAGTTCAATCAATTTCAGTTTTCGTGTGAGCAACTCACCTGTTAACTCACCTGTTGGGTTTCCTCAGCCTTGCTCTTAGGAGAGGAGTGAGAAAGAGGGAAACCCAAGTCGTTCAGAGACGCGCCAATTCCAAAGAATATAGTTGGACACAAGCTGGGGCCAGTGGGTGGGCCTTGAGTCAGGGAACTGGTGTTGTGCGTCTGCGTGTGAATTGTTGTGGAAACTCGACAAGTCGACAAACTCGACTCGTAGTTGGTGCTAATGCTTCACAAAGAAAGAAAGAAAGAGAGAGAAACGGCTGTGAAGTGCAAAGAGCAGTGGCTGTGAAGTGCAAAGAGCAAAAGAACTCAGCATTCGGGATCAACTAAGGTCCCATATCATAATTTTTCCAGGGTGAGCCTGCCAACGTATTATCGTCATGAGCGCACAATTACATCATATTTCACTAGTGTAGGCCGCAGCACCATGGATTGAGTAGAATCGCTCAGCTTCGGTCAGGACCGCGCCGACCGCGTGTGACTGCCGTTCCGACCGCCTGTGTTCCCGGACCAGTCATCACGCCAAGTCCGCCGTCCCACGCCTGGCCTGGCCGGGACCGAATGGACGCCCGGCACGCGCGGGCGTGCGGCCAGCGCAGCCGCCACCCGCGCGGAAAGGCAGCTACTTTCCATATTAACAATGTGGGAAATGAGGTAGATGAAATAACTAGTATGCCAATCTGATAACCAGCCGTCCTCATGTTGTTGTTTGGTAGAATACGTGTGTGATGTTGCCACAGACAACGTTCCTCTGTTGGCTCACCAACGCATAACGTCCTATCAGTCGTGGCAGGAGACCGACTGCCCCCACCATACACCGTCCGAATTATCCATAGTCCATACGCACGACTCATTTCGGTGCCCCCCCCCCCCCCCATATCAACGTGGCGGCGCTTCTGTCACTTGTCGCACGGCCTTGTAATGCATACTGAAAAACCCCGAACACCGTAAAGCACTACGGTACCCCATACGGCCTTCGAGACACCCCTTCAGTAACTGTCACCCACCACACAGCCGAGCACCCCTATCCAAGATTCCTTTACTACTCCCCCTACTCACCTGAGGGAAGAAGGGCGCGATGACGGGTCCGACGACGTCGTCCTCTCGCTCCAGGCTGACCACCAGGTGCACCGGGTGACCGGAGCGCACCCGGTCCTTGTCCGTTACCTCGTAGGTCAGCTCGATGTTGGGGTACCTGGCGGCAGAGGGGTGTTGGTCGGTCAGTGAGAGCGGCAGGCAGAGGGCGGGGAGTATCGTCAATACGACACAGGAATGGAGATAAAGGGCAGCAAAGTTATATCCATAGTTACATACACCAGTATAGCGCCTTTTGGGGCGACTAACGGAGCGAGCGAGGGGGTGAGTCTTGCACGTGCGAAATTTCGAGGGGGTACCTCCAACTGACTTGTGCACGGCACCCTACTGACCGGTTTCTAGCGATGTGACAAATTTGAGCACAATCGGCCCAGCCGTTCTCGAGATCTGGGAGCGGCACCCTGCACGTGCGCACGTGCAAAATGGGTCCCAACTGACTTGTGCACGGCACCCTACTAACTGGTCCCTAACCGTGTACCAAATTTGAGCGCCATCGGTCCAGCCGTTCTCGAGATCTGGAAACGACCCCTGCACGTGCGCACGTGCAGCAGCACCCCAACTCTGGCACATGGATATGCAGTGCCTAGTGGGTGTCTACCTACATGCCAACTTTGAGCGCAATCGGCCAAGTAGTTACCGAGATATTGCAACAATTGCAAAACTGACACCTCTTCGTTTTGCACGTGGCACGTGCATAAGGGGTCACCCACATGCATCGGGAATAGTCCAATACTTGGTAGAAGGAATGAAGCTACCCTACAAAAATTACCCCATGTAAATCGGTCAAGTGGTTGCTGAGATATAAGCCTCGCAAAAGCGTCCGCACGGCCGGCCGGCCGGCCGGCCGGCCGCTCATACTCAGAAATTTCCGTTAATCTAAGGAAAGACTACGCTCGCTTCGCTCGCTCCGTAACAAAATTCAAGATCACTGTCGAGTGTGGATTCGACCAATATCTTTTTATTCTACGCTTTAACGCTTGGGAAAATTCTCACTAGATCGAAATCAAAAGTTCAAAGGAATCACTAACGTAGCATTACGTTTGCTCGCTTCTTTCTATTTTAAATAATTATCTCATTCTTCTGGTATCCATTTCAGCTAGCTGTCACCGACAGAAAGCGACAGTGCGCCGATCATCCTCCGGAGGGGGAGGAGGGGAGGGGGCAGACTCCTCCGGACATACTCCCAGCCGGGGTCCATCCGTCACCAATGTCAATATAACGCTCAATCTGCCCCTCCTCCGCCCGCTGCGCCGCGGCCATCGGTCGTCACCGGGTGCGGATTGGTCCACTGGCGTGTCACACACACACACTGGGTGTAGGGACGGCACGGAACGGGTCGCACACACCGGATGGCTCATGAACGATCGGTGCAGCATGGGACGAGCTCTCTCACGACCGCCACACGTGTACACGGAGCGGCTGATAGCTGTTTTGACCTGGAGCGGTCATCATAACAATCTCCCAGACGCAAAACCAACGATAGGTAGCGGCTGTCAGTGTCCCTAAGTCGCTAAGCGTACATTTTAATTTTTGTCCACGAATTTATTTCCATTGTTTTAATACTCTCAAACAACATACCAGGAAATACTAAGAGCAGGTTTTTTAAAAGAGTATCAAGAGTATCCATTTCAACAGCGATGCACTACATCCGTCAGACAATACCTGCCATTGCAGGTTGACATTTAAAACGGTAACGTTCACCGCCATGCCTGTCAAAGGTAAGGTTTACTCCGTGATAAATTGATATGCGGACAGACACACAGCTGAAATGTGACCCTTTGTTCAAAACCGGATCTTTTTGACATCTACAATATTTTCTGTTCATGTCAGGTAAATGACATTTGACGTCACACGCAAAGTTCTGCACTACTGAAGGAGCCCATGATTTTGTAATGCCGTCGATGCTAGGAGCATCTCTGGGGAGATAGAACTTTCAGAGGCAGCACACTCTCTTGGTTTCCTAGTTCCTACAGTTGGTATATTTGATTTTGTTCATCGGTCAGCTGCACTCGCAGCTGCGACGCAGCGTTCCCGAAATGGTACACTTCAAACCAACGAAATGTTCTATTTTCCCAAAAAAGACACGCGTACGCATCGTTTCAAAGGACCCGTATTTATTTGGTACATCATCGGCGATCCAGTGACTCTAGTAACGCAACGATTGTCAAAAGCTTGTTTGTATTCAAGCTTTCTTCTGCACCAGTCAATTTATATCGCAGTAAGAGTGCGCAGCGGGCCGGCCCGGAACCGCCTCCAGAACCGAGGTGGGCCCTCAGCTCCGATCCTGGCCGCCGCCGTAAGGCGACTCGGCAAACTCACAAACATACTTTGTTTGTTTGTTAATTGGGGCTTTAGGGCGCGCCGACTACTTAGGTCATTTTGCGCCCATAACGTCGTTTTAATAAAACAAGTGTGTCAAAAGAGAGAACCTTCTAGATACGAAGACTTAAAAGTAAATGACTCGATATAAAAGAGCAAGGTAAGATAAAGCAGCGCAAGAGTGTCGTCCGAGACAACTGACTAGATGTAAGGACTAGAGAGGACTAGTTGGATTTAATGTCAGGTCGAGTAAATCACTTGGAAGTTGATCGAACGGATAAAGGAGAAAATGTTGCCGGATAAAACCCAGGGTGAGTCGTCACCCAGAAGGTGGCGGATAGTGGTATCCGGAGCGATGCGCCCGAGATAGCGTGTCCGGTTCGGTTCAGCGAGAGGACAAGATAAAAGCACGTGAGAGACAGTGACAGGCACGGCACACCGACTGCATGTGGGTTGTTCCTCTCCACGGAGGAGATAGCCATGAGTCGCGTACGTATGACCAATACGCAATCTGCAGAGGGCCACTTCCTGGTGCCTGTTGCTTTGGAAGCAAGACTGCCAGGGCTCCAAGGTAGGCTTTACGCTCCGCAGCTTCCCAGATCCTTGGAGATGCCACTCTGCCTGCCAGCTTGACATCGTGAAGGTTTGGATGGCTGGGTAAAAATCACGAGCCGGCAGGGGCAAACGCCGAAGGCATGGAGCCGCGGCCGCGCGTCTCGCGGCCGCGTCGGCGAGCTCATTGCCAGTTATACCCACATGGCTTGGAATCCAGCAAAACTTAATAGTTTTGCCTGACTGCTCCACCGACGTGAGCCGAGATAAAATGTCTTGGACTATCGGATTGTCTGGGTTAAACCTCCGTATAGCCAGCAGGCTGCTGAGAGAATCCGATAAAATGAGGTAAGACAAGTTGTCAGACACCTCGATAAAACACAACGCCTTCTCGATTGCAACGAGCTCGGATGAGAAAACGGAGGCAGAGGAAGGCAATGAAAAAGTGCGCGTGTCGCGACCAGCCACGAAAGCGCAGCCGACGCCGTCCTCCGTTTTCGAGCCGTCTGTAAACACCGAGATAAAACCGTCGTATGACGCAATGTGTTCCAATGTCCGAGCTCGTTGCACACATGGCGGCAGGTCGTCCTTCTTGACCTCAGAGAGCGTGAGGTCTACTTGCGCTGGAGCGTATTTCCATGGCGGAGAGGGCGTACCCCACGTACGTCGCACTTCACGGAACTCTATGTTGACTGTAGAAAAGAGCTCTTTTATGCGCAATCCGAAGGAGACCGATTGTCGCACTCTGTCAAGACGATTAAAATCAGGAGAAAAGACGTACGGATACGTCGGATGTCCTGGGAACTGGCGGAGTTTCAGTGCGTACCTCATCCCCAGCATCTGACGGCGGAGAGATAGTGGCGGTTCGTGTGCCTCGGCGAGGAGGCTGCTCTTGGGCGACGTGCGGAATGCACCTGTGGCAACACGTAGCGCCGCGTGGTGCACGGAGTCAAGAGCCTTTTTACTGGATTCGCTGGCAGAGTCGTAAACAAAGCATGCGTAATCCAGTTTCGATCGGACGATCGACCGATATAAAAGAAGGAGCGTCCTGCGGTCCGCGCCATAAGATGTGCGGGCGACACATTTTAAAACGTTCAGGGATTTAAAACATCGTTCCCGAAGCGTTCTAAAATGTTCTCTATACGTCAAACGACTGTCAAAAAATATCCCAAGAAACTTCGCCACCGGCCGAGTAGGAATCACCTGTCCACGGAGCTTGATTCCCAAGGCTAAGTCGTCGCAGCGGCGGCGGCAAAAGTGCATAGCGACGGTCTTAGTTGTTGAAAAACGAAGGCCGTTGTCGTCGCTCCACCTCTCTAGACGGGTTACAGCGAGCTGCAACTGTCTGGCAACGTGACGGGCGGTCGTGGCAGAAAGCCAGATCGCGAAATCATCGACAAATAGCGATCTGCCGATGGATGGTGCAAGTTTGTCGCCAATATCATTGATCGCCACAGCGAACAGCGCCACACTGAGAACTCCGCCTTGGGGAACCCCGTTCTCTTGCGTAAAACTGCTCGAAAGACAACTGCCAACTCGGACTTTGAACCGACGACCCGATAAAAAGTTCTTGATAAAGAGGCCCATCCGGCCGCGTATGCCGTACTTGTGTACTTTGGAAAGTATTCTGTGTCGTAACACTGTATCATAGGCCGCCTCAATATCAAAGAACAGTGCTCCAAGGTGCTTCTTTGCAGTAAAACAGGTGCGTATCTCGGTGTCGAGGGCTAAAATGTGGTCAACAGGGCTGCGGTGCTTTCTAAAACCGCACTGGGCGTTTGTAAAAACACCGTGATGTTCCAGAAACCAGCTAAGACGCACATTGACCATCTTCTCCATCAGCTTTGAAAGCGATGATGTGAGAGAGATGGGCCGATAGTGGAGAGGGTCATGTCCCGACTTGCCAGCCTTCAAGATAGGAATGATAGTGGCTTCCCGCCAGGTCTCAGGGAAAGTGCCAGTCTCCCACAGCGAATTGAAAGTTGCTAGCAGCGCCTCGAGGGCAACTGCCGGGAGATGACGGAGCATGTCGTTGTGGACAGCATCCGGACCTTCTGAGACGCTGCGCAACGAGCTGATGGCAGACGTGAGTTCAGCCATAGAGAAAGGCTCGTTGTACACCAAATTTTCAGCTGTGCTGAAGTCCACGGCGGCTGGTGCAGGTCGTGAGGACGGCTCTCCTCGGCAGCGCTGATAGAGTGCACGGCCTATCGTCTCTGCGACGTCTGAAGGGTGAGATATATCCGTGTTGTTCACTCTTAAAACCGGAAGCGGAACAGAGCTGAACCGGCCTTCAATGCGCTTCATGCGTGCCCATATTTGGGTCGTAGGAGTAAAACGGTTTAAGGAACTTACGTAAGTGCGCCATGAAACAGCCTTTGCCTCCTTTAAAACGCGTCGGGCAAAAGCCCGCGCTCTCTTAAAAGCGATGAGGTTCTCAGTAGTACTACTCCGGTCAAACTTTCTAAAAGCGCGCTTCCTGGCACGAATCGCATCTCCGCATTCCTTGGTCCACCACGGGACCGGAGGACGACGAGGCTGACTCGACGTCTTGGGTATGCACCCGTTTGCGGAGTCAATGAGTAAACATGTAAAATCCTCTGTAGACATCACAGAGGGGTCGGCTCTGGATAAAACAGAGGCCTCTACAGCGGCCTGGAATTCGCCCCAGTCGGCTTTCCGAATATTCCACCTAGGTGGTCGGTTGCCTGACACTGGGGACTCCTGGTGCTCCAGCCACACTGGGAAGTGGTCGCTCCCGAGTGGGTCGTCATGGACGGACCAGGTAAAAAGCTGAGCTAGCCGCGGACTGACTAAGCTCAGGTCCAGAGCCGATGTTTGACCGGAGGGTGTTGTAAAATGGGTGCGCTGTCCTGTATTTAAAATACACAGCGCCTCATCGCGGATAAAGGATTCTAAAAGTCGACCACGAGTGCCAGTCGTGTCGCATCCCCACGCCAGGCTATGGGCATTAAAATCGCCGACTACCAGGACCGGAGGTGGAAGCTCATCGACGAGTCGATGCAGCTCAGCCACCGGGAGCGCTATACCTGGTGGAAGGTATAAAGAGCATACAGTTAGTTCCCGGTGGTTGAAATCAACTCTGGCGGCCACCGCCTGCAGGGGAGTCTGCAGCGGCACCTGGCGCGCAGGTACGCTGTGGTGAACCGCCAGAAGCACACCTCCATGGGCAATGGTAGGGGTGTCCAGGTCTCTTCTAAAAACAGAGTAGCCCTTGATGGCAAAGGTAACGTTTGGCGCTAGCTTGGTCTCCTGGAGACCTAAAACAAGGGGTGTGCGCCAACGGATAAGAGACTGTAGGTCCTGGTAGTTGGCCCGGAGGCCTCTACAGTTCCACTGTAGAATAAAAGGCGTAGTTAAAAAGGCGCAGAAAGGGCGCGTATAACATGAGGCAAAGGCGCACACAGATACCTGACTGACCACAAAAAAGGTAAAAAGCACCGAGAGAAATGCACCTGGTAAAAAAGCGCAATAGCGCGAGAGAGATAAAAGGATAAAAGAGGAGATGACTAGACTGAAAGACTAGACTAGGTCCTCTAACTCCGAGGAGGCGCTCCCCCCGTAACGGATACGGGGATGCCCCGAGCCCTCTCGGTGTAGCCTCCCTTCAGCAGAGGCAGATCGGGCGTGGCTCGAGCCCTGCTGGGGCTTTTTCGCCCGGGGGGCGTCACCCTCCGAGGGCGACCAGCTCGGGGGCGTCTGCCGCTTGGCGAGGCGCCCTGGAGCCGCGGAAGGCTGTTGCCGCCCCGACGGGGATGTCGAGGCGGCGGCCTGTGTCCTCGACACAGGCGTCTCTGGCAGCGGCGGTGGTGGCCGCCGCTGCGGAGGTGGAGGAGGCGGCGGGGGACCCATGATGGGCCGAGTCCCCGCCTGAGGGGTCTCCGGGGTGTCAGCGGCGACTGCCGCATTGGCACTCCCGGAGGCGGAGGCGGCAACAGAGGCCTCCTTAGCCTCGATGGCCTTTTGAACGAGGCGAGCCCTCCTCGCCTCTCGTGCCCTCCTCTCCTCTTCTCCCCGCCGCAGAGCCTCCTGCACCGCCGTGGGCGGTCGGGGGCGGGGAGGGGTGGATGGCGCCTTACCCTGCGCCGGGGGGCGCCGACCACCCTGTCGGCGCTGGACGACGGTCCAATCGTCTCCTTCACCGCTCGCAGCTGGAGCGGGACTGGGTGGACCCCACACTGACTCTTGAGCAGTCTGCTCTGTGTCACTCGGCGGCGCACCAGGCGCCGAAGAGTCCGCGGAGTCACCAGTGGCTACGACAGTGAGGCCAAATCTTTTGAGAAGCTGCACGAGCTGTGCCACGCTCATCTGGGAGGCATCGGTAGCGTTTGTCACTTTCACCTTCTGGGCATACGAGGTCTTCGGGTGATTTTGGTTATATACCTCCCGGGCCTCTTTGAATGACAGATTCCTGGTAGCCTTGATGGTGTTGATCTCCTTCTCCTTGACGTATGTAGGGCAGGACCTATCATACGCGGAGTGCGGTTTCTGCCCCTCTCCGCAGTTGACGCATCGAGGGGTCTCCGAGTCGCACGTATCGTCAGTGTGGTCCTGAGAAGCGCACTTGGAGCATGTGGGTCTACCCCGGCAGTTGTCCTTCGTGTGGCCGAACCTCTGGCACCGATAGCAGCGCATGGGTGCCGGGACGTATGGGCGCACGCGGACCTTGATGTACCCCACACGGACCTCGTTCGGCATGTCGGTGGTGTCAAATGTCAGAATGATGTTATTTGTCGGGACCGTGCCTCTTCGCGTGAGGATGCGGCGGGCGGCTGTCACGCCGTACTCCGAGAGCCCGTCCGCTATGTCCTCGTCACTCACGTTCCTCAAGTCGAAGCAGTTTATAACTCCTCGAGAGGAGTTCTTGGAGCGGTGTGGCTCCACCGTCAGCGGCAAAGAAACGAGCTTCCGACCGGAGGCACGTCCTTCCGAGTACACGAATCGAGTGGCAGTTAAGGCATTCGTCGCCTCTTCGCTTTTCCGGAACTCCACCTCAAGTGCTCCGTCCCGCATGCGGTCGCAGCGGACGATGCTGCCAAACCGGTCACAACCGTCCTTTCGCTGGAAGGGCGACAAGGAGCTCAGCTCCCTGTCTGCGCTCCGGAAGATGAGGATTCTGGGATTTTTCGGTCTTTGAACGTGCAACGTTCGCCCGTCGGCCGAGGCCGGCGGGCGAGAATCGGCCGAAGCCGAGGGATTGGTGAGAGAGGGGGAGGAGGGGTTGGTCAAGGTATCCATGCGAGTCTGTTGGTCTCCGCCAGCTCGGCCGCCGACGCTCCGCAACGGCGCCGCTACAAGGCCTGGGACGGCCGAGCTGACTGTACGGGACTTGGCGGCACCTTCCGAGGGGGAGAGAGAGACTCACCACCCCCCACGGTCGGATACCGCCTCCTCCCTTGACGCCTAGCCGAGTCACCGCCAGGGGCAGCGACAGATCAGCCCCACCGACGGAGGACGAGCACAAGTGCCCGAACCCCGCCGGCGACACCTCTCCGACACCACCCCCGGCGGCATCACGACTGGGAATGGCTCCTCAAGTGCGGCGCCCCACTGAGTGTCCCGCCCTTACAGAACTCAGGGCCAAAGAGGCGTGTTGCCCAGCCACCGCGACTGGCTCCGCACGGTGGGGGGCTCAACCTCCAGGATCCCGTTGTCCTGGGGTACGGGTCGGCTCGCCTAGCCTAGTAAAACCGGCTGGTACCCGAGGGGACGCCACTCCCCTTACACTAGCCCAAATCGGCTATGTTCCTGCGGGTGCAAAAAACAACGAAAAAAAGGGGAAAGGAACCAGAAAGCTGTGATCGAGCGAAACGCGGACATCCGGTGAGAAGCAAAGCAAAAGCAAACAAAGACCGCTCAAGAGAAACAAAACCACGGAAACCAAGAAAAGTCGGGCCGTACCATCTGTCCATCCAGTGATCAAGAGCAAATCGTAAGCAAGCGTGGGTCAAGCTGGGGCCGAGGGGGCGCTACTCCCCTTGCTGGCCGAGGCCAGGGCCGACGCGGGGCGAGGGCCCAAGGAACCCAGTCCAACAGCGACCCAGGCCACTGCCAACCCCCTGCGGGGCCAATCCAGCAGGCAATCCATCCGGCAACCAAAGCAAGTCCAGGTCAAACGCGCGTCAAGCTGGGGCCGAGGGGGCGCTACTCCTCTTACTGGCCGAAGTCACAGCCGCCGCAAAGCCGGGGCCAGATGACCTCGGCTAAGCAGCAGCTCTGACCACGGTCAGCCCCCTGCGGGGTCACAAACATACTTAGAGACAAAAGGTTTTTGTTAGCTGGGTACTCCACAACGCTAATGAAAGACTGGAAAGCCTACTTGAAAGAAAACTAGCAAATGAGGGTTTACAAAGTGGCCATTAAAATTGAAGAAAGACTAATGAATGACGAGCCGGATTTAAAAACATTGCAAATATTTCAATAATAAAAGGCAGCACGATATTCTAGCTAATATCCGACAATAAAAGGGCACCATTGGGTCGGCCATCAATCGTTCGTGTGCCTTGAGTTCCGCCAGACATCTACGCCATTCCCAATGACACCGGAGTGGAGTGGGAGTCACGCCCCACTCCCGACCCAAAATAAAGGGACACAAAATACAAGCTACGCCTCCGAACCCGGCGTCAGCGACTGGCTCACCAGTAGACTCAATAATGTTCCTTTTCCTCACAGCGAGAGGGCGTTTTTTCCGCTCGGAACTATCTCTCCCTGTGCTGTTATTCAAGATGCATAGCCGGTGGATGACGCATGGCCGCCGATACCGAGGCCGTGCCACATATGGTGCTCATACTTGGGATACTTGTAGAGGCGATTTATCAAAGAACTCCCGGCGAAGATTGCCCCTGTCAGAGCATACCCGGGGAGAAAACACTGTCGCGACCTCATGAAAGAAAGCAGACCAAGTCCCAATGGAACGTACCTACAAGATAACTTATCCAAACGCCAAGCACAAACAAAGATCTCGGCATGAGAAAACCACACCTCCATATGACTTCGACAAAAAAAAAAAAAAAATGCCTGCCCGAAATGCACGACCAAAATGCAGACAGCTGTATATGGATACTGACTGGGGACAAACGACGCTCGCGACGGCCGAGTCGGGGCGTTGCCCGCGGACCCAGATGACGGATATGTTATCGGGATGATGGCTGGGTCTCCGGGGGTGGCGCCGGTCGCCGCAGCATGACACTAATGATGACGAGGTGCTGGGCACAGCGAGGTATTGGGCTTCACTTGCTGACGGGCCCTCAGTCAGTCAGCGGGGACGGACCGAGCTGTCCCCAGCACAGGGGAACGCCTCCTCCCCCATTTACAGCTCAGACAATACGACAGAAGGGACGGCAACGGAACGGCAGACAGACACGCCACGATCTGAGCGGGCCAAACGACCAGCAAACTCCAAATACAAATGGGCAGCCCACAGTCCGCATGGGTCGTGACTGTAACGATAAGTATCAGTTTTTGTTCAGACGTGAACAGCGCCACAGACTCGTCTCACGGAATCAACCAATCAGACCACCCCTACCAAGTACCAAGAGCTGCCCCGTCGACCAGTACCTACATGTACATAACTAACAGCACTTAGCTGCACTGTAAGCACTTAGCAGCGGCGCTGAGAGGCGGCTAAAAGCGCTCCCAGGCGAACACTCAGGGAGCTCCGATTAGCCAAAACATTAACTGATTTTACCGACCGACGAGGTAAATACGTTTCCTTGCGTAGAAAGAAGAGCGCGATACATAGAAAACCCACGGACCGCGAACAGCGTACCCGCCGCTGATCTAAGTCTCCAGAGCGCGGCAGTGTTTTCAGCGAAGGCGCTAAGTGCGCTAAGTGAAATTTGCAACATTCGACACTGTTTTCCTCTCACTGTGATAACATGGAAATAGAAGCGTTTCCCAATCTCAGATAGCGCAAACACTGGCAGAATAGTGCGCCGATGCACGGTCAGGACGTATTTTGTGACGTCAAACGACCAACATCCAATCACTGTACTGCTGGGACCTGAGCAGAAAAGACCCGGAGCTTCGTAGAAAGCCTGCGACAGGGCCATTAAGACACAGCGTTCCGTAGGGCTTTAGGGATTTCCGTTTTCTGCGAACCAGCACAAGGTCAATGCCTACGACCAACAAGCAAGATTAATAAGCGCTATCCAGTACATTTGCGCTCAGGTGGGTCCTTTGTTGTCCCATTACGAGCACACGCACAAACACAAAACAAAACTACCCGAGACTCGACGGCGCGTGAAACACCGCCAACAAATCTGTATTATATGGATAATGGAACGGGCTGTTGAACTTATTGGTCTTTCACTACAGCGGCTAAAAGACATCAATAGAACTAAGTGAAAGACACAGGCCGACCGCCGAACTATGTATCACCGAAAATCAGCCAAAAGGTCACCGCCGGACCCCGCCAAAGTAGGCGGCCTGCCCGTCCTGGTCTTGAATGGAGACAGCTCTCTCTCTCTCTCTCTCTCTCTCTCTCTCTCTCTCTCTCTCTCTCTCTCTCTCTCTCCTCTCTCTCTCTCTCTCTCTCTCTCTCTCTCTCTCTCTCTCTCTCTCTCTCTCTCTCTCTCTCTCTCTCTCTCTCTCTCTTCCTCTCTTTCTCTGTTTTTATGACGTCAGAAAACCAGGCCAGTCTGACGTCCCACTGCCCTCTGGAAATTTCCGGTCCCCTGACATCGCCGAAGCGTGTCGAAAGATGCGCTTCTTAGAAGGCACGGGCCATACATCAGCTTGTTGCGCCGCTCGCGTCAGCAGAGCGTAATTGAACAACAGACGGTAATTGATAGCAGCCGCCGCAAATAAGCGGAGATATCGAGATATAAAAATAGAACAACAGCGCGAGCATGTGAAACACATCAGTCCGTTTCAAATAGCCATCCCGCGGTCATACGCCATTGTCCGTTTTGTTCCTTCAGTCATTTTGCGCTCACACGCGATCAGCGCGGCGGCGGCTGGCACTGTCCTTCGCGCACATTACAGAACCTGCCGCTAGATGGCACTGCAGTCGAACGCCTGGATTGATGCTGTGCCGGATAACCCAAACACGGCCGCCAACTGCGCTGACTGGATGGTGCTTTGCGGCGTCTGCATCAATGACGCAGTTGAAACTGAAAACGACTTTTGTGACCTTAACCCGCGCCGGGCCGGGGGGGGGGGTGTTTGAACACCCCTCCCTTGCGGTTTTTCGCAGATATCTCAAAAACGGCGGCGCCGAGCGCCGCCGTTTTTGGCACACCAGTTTGTGCATCTTTTCCGCACAAGTTGTGAAAATTCCAAACCCAGGTCACCTTAGGTCAGGTCACCAGGTCACGCCAAGTGACCTCACCTCAGAAAAAATAAGAATGCTCGTCATAGCTACACCGACTGAACGATTGCCTTGAAACTTTCAGCGATTGATTAGAGCAACACTATCTATAAAATGTATATCTCGGAATTTTGATATCGGTGACCTAAGCTCAGGTCAATTTTGCGGCCTCTCCATTATAAGTCAATGGGAGAAAATTGAAAAGCGTCTGTTTTGCATGAACGCTATTCTAGACACTCTCAAACATCGAGATATAGGTAAAATAGACACACTGAACCAGAAAATGGCAACTGTGACCCCGCTTTATGTCCCCGAGGTCATCTCAGGTCACGAACAGAATCTAACAGTTTTTCGATGATAACTTCTGATAGAGGCGTGCTAGAGCGCTGAAAACGCCTTAGATGTGTTCGGCTCGACGTTGCGGATCGACTGATATGCAACACGACCTTTTCCGGTCAGGTCATGACCTTGACCTGAGGTCAAATTTTCAAGTTGACCTTTCAAGGTCAAATTATAGTTCATTCGACGAGAGGAACACGATGCTGGCAAAAGTAATGTCATACCTCTTTTGAGTCAAAAGTTATTGCCGAAAAAAAACGTTTTTCGTAAAAACGGCTATTTTTGGAGTTTTTGCCCTCTGGAGGCTAAACCGTTGACCTGAGGTCAAATCTGAGAACATTACTCAGAAAGGTCTGTAAAAGGGCTATCGAATGCGTTTTTTTGCGGCGCTGTAGCTCAATCGGTTCCCGAGATAGCCGTTGGCAGTTTCCAAAATGTTGAAATAGTCAACATTTTACCTTTGGTGACCTCTGGTGACCTGACCTTTGACCTGACCCAAAAAATGACCGAAGTGTTTTCGTTCTTATTTTTGACGTTCTTTCGATTGCCGCTTACCGCGTGCCCCTACGTGGCCCATGAGCCGAGTTAGAAGGGGGGGGGGGTGTTCAAACACCCCCCGCGGCCCGGCGCGGAATCTCAGAGCACCGGCCCGGCGCGGGTTAAGTCGGAGTAAAGTCGGTAATGGGGCACTAAATGCTCAATGCACATGCCTGGTTAAGATCGGCGGCGCATTCTTGACATAAAATACAAATGTAGAGAATCCACGCCAAAATGATGCTGGTATGGCAGGATGGTGCGGGTAGGGAGGGAGGGGAGGGAGAGAGAAAGATCGAGAGATCGAGAGAGAGAGAGAGAGAGAGAGAGAGAGAGAGAGAGAGAGAGAGAGAGAGAGAGAGAGAGAGAGAGAGAGAGAGAGAGAGAGAGAGAGAGAGAGAGAGAGAGAGAGAGAGAGAGAGACCAGTCGGGCCAGAATGAGTCTGGTGGAGCGACGTGGGACTGATCACCGGCCATTTCGGGGGCGCCAGCAGCCATGCCAGGAATGATGGCACTCCAGCTGGCTGAGAGCAGGCTACGAAAACAAAACAAACAAGCACTGAGTGCAATGGATGAGACACCTCTGGCCAAAAGTGGATGCCAGTGTAGTTGAATTACTGTCATCTATCTGGCATGCACTTTTCCGTGAAAAAAACTTACGGCGTCGATCTATCATCAAACAGCCAATGGTTATCCTATGACCAACATGCAGAGCCGACCAGAGACCCAGCGCACTGAACCTGTCATTGACAGCTCCCGACTAGGGTTCAATCAAAGCGTCATCGTCTGCTTACGTAACGCGACACCGGGCTGGCTCGTTAGTCGCTCATCTGCACTTGTCGAGGATCTGACGGCGTCAACTCACCGACAGCGCAGCAGTCATCCGCGGTAAACGACGGCAGCTCCGGGTCACATCCGCCAACTCCAGTCCAAAACAGCCACCGTCGATCACAGAATTGACATTAACCGCGAAACTGACATGCGTAAACACCACCGGGAATGATCGCTAACTTGGCGAACTCGGTGACGAATCAGTCACGGCAGTCTCCTAGCGAGGCATCAATCGAGTCGACTCACGGAAAAGGACGGAATGGTGGGGAATTTAGGAAATTCAACTGTCAGGGCGGCGGGCGGCATTCTCGATCTCTGGGACCCATCGTTCCACCTCCAATGTTCCGCACCGGCGCGTGCCATGCTCGGTCGCAGGTGGCTGGAACTCGCTTGAGGAGCTATTTCATGGGCTCCGCGTTGCCACGGCACAGCCCTTTCAGACACTGGCTACCAGAGGGTCAAAGGTATTCAGGAGCTGTGGTCCTCGCAGGGAACGTCGTCACACAGAAGCTGATCAGCTTCCGGCTAAAGAGTGTGTGTAGCTTTCGAGGGTGTGTTTGGGGAATCATAGTGTTTAAGGGCAGGCCGTATATAAGAAAGGCATTTATAAAGCAAACTATCGAATGGGCAGCCCGGCATACAAACATGTTCATGGGACATAATCTTCATAGGATGCAATGATGGGCATTGGGTATGATTACTTATTCGTTAGGACAACGATAAATAGGCCATAGTCATTGCGCAGTAAATGCGCAGGTCAAGGTTGATGGTTTTATCCAGTTTGAGATGTAATCACTGAAAGCAAGACTAACGTTTAATGATTAAACATTGGATTAATTACGGAGCGAGCGAAGCGAGCGGAGTCTTTCCTTAGATTAACGGAAATTTCTGAGTATGAGCGGCCGGCCGGCCGGCCGGCCGGCCGTGGGGACGCTCTTCAAAAGCTAATATCTTAGGATCGGGACATCCGATTGACAAGCGGTCTTCTTTACTGAATGTCACTTGGACGTAAAAGTTCTGTGGTGTGATGGCCACCATGCGTTCTTGCCAACCACCGCACGTGGCGCGTGGTAAAGTTGGACATTTTTTAAGAACCCCCAAAATTGCAACCTCAATAACGGCACAACGGTTGGGCCGATTGAATTGAAACTCGGTACACAGTTAGGTCTCCATCAGATATAATTCATCTGCATGTGTTAAGGTTGGGGTGCTGCTGCACGTGCGCACGTGCAGGGGTCGTTTCCAGATCTCGAGAACGGCTGGGCCGATTGTGCTCAAATTTGGCACATCGCTAGAGACCGGTTAGTAGGGTGCCGTGCACAAGTCAGTTGGAGGTACCCCCTCGAAATTTCGCACGTGCAAGGCCCACCCTCTCGCTCGCTCCGTTAGTCGCCCCATAAGGCGTTATACTGGTTTTTAATGATTAAATGTTTGATGTTCTGAATTAAAAAAAATGAAATCGCTCTTTCAACGGGACAAGATTAAACTTTGATATTGTCCCGTTGAAAGAGCAATTTCAATGGTGCTATTCTGTCCAGTACCCTGAACTGTTCTGAACTACATAGCATTCGCAGCTACAGAGCAATTCTTTACTATGGCGAAATGGTGCATGCAGAAACGTTTTGATATTACGTAAGAAAGTTGACGAGAAAGAAATGCAAGGGAGAGAGTCGCAAAAATTCTGGAAGGTAACGCAGCCGATGATGGCCGATTGATGAAACAGATTACGTCATGACACGGATTTGACAGTAAAATGACATTTCTGGCAGAAACGACCATATTTCTGTGCAAAATCTAAGCTGTGCTCAAGACATAAGTTTTTAGGAAGAAGGAGAAAGAGGAGGGGAACACCATAAGTACATTTTCAATCAGAGCTGCATTTCCATCTGTTTTCCTGTTCAACTTAGCCTGCTATTGCCGCGCAGTGTGCAAACTTACCGTCGCCACTGTATGACAAATTGAGGCAGCCCGCTCTCGACTGGCTCAATGGGGCCCGGCTCTGGCGCGCCGGTATTCCTAACCAGACACATCGGCGCCCGGTCGGCCGGCAAGTTGGGCCAAACTTCGCTATCAACTGTTCGGAACTACTACCATCCTCTGTCCTGTACCGTCTCCTCGCTCGCACAGCCCATTACGGAGCGGCGCCGCGGCGCTTGGCGGCCGGCGAGCGCGCCCCGGCCACCCCGGGACCGTGAGCAGGTTGGTATTCCGGTGCCGAAATACCGGGGGGAGGGGGAGAGAGAGAGGGAGAGAGAGAGAGAGAGAGAGAGAGAGAGAGAGAGAGAGAGAGAGAGAAAGAGAGAGAGAGAGAGAGAGAGAGAGAGAGAGAGAGAGAGAGAGAGAGAGAGAGAGAGAGAGAGAGAGAGAGAGAGAGAGAGAGAGAGAGAGAGAGAGAGAGAGAAATGACAGATCTACATTACATATACATCACAGCGACAATCACTAGTGTCATTGTTATGACCGAATATTTCTGACAGAGTAACTATATATTTATCTAAGTATTCCGATCGACCACAATTTTGACAAGGGCGGGAGCTGACTCGGTCTTACAGTGCAAAAGCCTGCATCATTGATTGCTGTTGCTGTTTGATCTTTTCGGAATTAAAGTGAGGAAGTTGATTACATTTCACTCCTGACTAGACAACAGAAGCCTGCTCTCTACAGCAGAGGTCGGCAGCCTCCTTTTGGTGCGGGTAGGACAAACCTGCACGAGACGGCTGGTGTGCCGAACAAACCTCGTCATAAACGGTTTCAATTCACCATACACAGCAGTCCATGCAAATTGGGTCCTATGACAGCATGATAAATGGACTGCTCAGTTTTGACTGCTGAAACGTGTTGGCATGAATCATATTTTGAAATATGTGCTCTTGGGCAGACTGTGCCAGCAGGCAGAAGCGGTATTTGTACGTTTCACCGACACCAGCCGCGGGCCAGAAGACCGAGTGGCGTGGCAGATTCGGACCGAACGTTGCCGTCCCCAGATCTTATGTTATAAATGCTTATTGCTATTACGCAAAGCATCACATCAGACAATAACCAACAGCTTTGTAGCACCCTCTAGAAACTGCAACATTTACATCGTTTTCATTTTCTTCAGTGGCGGGTAAGCGGCGCTGCTGCATCCCTTCCCTTTGCCTGGGAGGTGGTTCGGCGCCATTACAATAAAGTTGATCTGAATTCCGTGGTGGCACGGCGCACAAACACCATTCGGGCAGGGTCGGTGGTGGCAAACACCAATATCGTAGCTGATCGGCGCAGCGCCGGGACGGGCTCGGCGGCAACACACCACCCCCGGCCGGTCGGCGGCAACGAACCGGTAACCACCGCGGGACCGCTGGCGACAACAAACAGGTAACCACCGCGGGCCCGGCGAGCGACAACAAACTATAGTAACCACCGCGGACCCGGTCGGCGGCAACAAACCGGTAACCACCGCGGGCCGCCCGGCGAGGGGACAACAAACCAGGCTAGCAACCATCGCGTCGGCCGGCGGCAGCGGAACAGTAACGGCCGGCCGCCGGCGGGCTCAAACTAGTAACCATCCGGCCGGCGACTACAAACGAGTGACCATCGCGGGCCCACCGCGGTGGGCCCGCGATGCGGTGCACCGGTAACAAACCAGCCACCACCGCGGTGCAGGCGACCAACTAGTGACCATCGTGCGCCCGGCCGGCGGCCACACAGCGGCGCGGCGGGGATAAAACACTGAGTAATAACGCCGACTGATAACATACCAAAGAAGCCTACGACAAACTGTACGGTATTGCCAGGAGAAAATGAAATTGGTGGCGGAGGAAGCGTCCAGTTAAAGGCGAACAACGGAATGCATTACAAAATAAAATTTTAGTTTATGTCGCCTTAGCCAACAATACAACCTCCGTGCATAAATCACATGCGTCAGCGGTTTAACAAGTGCCACAACATATGCTTATGGACCCCCAAGGAGTCTGGAAATGAGTTCAATCAATGGAAAAATAAATAGAGCGACTGCCACACTTTTCGGCATACAATTCCAACCCTTCAACCTCGCACAACACACAAAAACATTAAAGGAATGAGCCATTGCCACCATAATTTAGACAGCGAAAGACAATTACCAATAATTTGGGGGTGCCGAATTACGCAGCACACAGTGGTCCGGGTGGTGTCAAATTTCTGTGTTTGTTCGGTGCCGTCGCGGCTCTGCGGAGTCCCCAGCCGACCCGGTGCCCCCACCCTGCCCACGTGTCACGGGCTGACGCCGATCGTTCCTTCGGACAAAACAGACCACACAATCCTATCGATCCTCTACACTCGGCAGGGACGTCTTTGGCGAGTTGGTACGGCCATCAGGTAAATTATCATCCATAGAGGAGCACCATTAGGCTCCCACGATAGAGCAAATAATGAGACGCGAGCGGGTCTACTAAAAACGACCTAGAAACTAACGACCGGTTCAGACTCTTCAATCCGTACTTTCTGACGTCATAGCCAGACATCGGGGGCCATCAAGCAGAACTGTGCGACACGAACGACGGTCAAAGATTGGTATTCGCATTTACTAATGACTCTAGGACAAGACCAATGATTTTCGTAAAGTCGTTGAATTCTACATGCCAGACTCGCGGCTTAGTTTTGTTTTAACGGATACAAGGATTCGCGGTCTGTCAGAGGACGGTCAGCTGACGGAGCTCACCTACAGCTCATAACAGAACCCACCCGTGGCCACAACAGAACCCATCCGTGGCCCGAAGTAGACCCCTACGCAGTCCCCACTGTTACCGCCATAAGGCCCCTGCCGCGGCGGCTACCTCCGCAGGCTCTGTCGCTCGGTCCCGACTCCCGACACGTACAGACCCGAGTGACCGCGGTCCAGACACGCACAGACCCGAGTGGCCGCGGTCCAGACACGCACAGACCCGAGTGACCGCGGTACAGACACGCACAGACCCGAGTGACCGCGGTCCAGACACGCACAGACCCGAGTGACCGCCCGGCTCCCAGGGACAATCTCGGTCAGGAATGTGTTATGGCAGTTGGTCGGACCATGCTGCGACAGTCGGCGGCACAGATGGACAGGCAGGTCGGTGACGGCCAGTCGGACGGAACTGAGGCACGTCCCATCGGCCACGGCCCTCTGAGAGGATCAATACCGAGTCTGCCACCGCCGGGCCGACACCTGCCTAATGGGAGAGGCGGGCACCAGCGAGCGGTCCCACAGACACCCGCCGACCCCGCCAACACCGCACGGCGGCCGCAGAAAAACAACCAGCGTCGGAATAATCTAACGGCAAATACAGCCATTGGTATGATTGGAGACAAAGCCCTGGGGCAGCTGAAGAACTTTTGCGACGGACGTAAATATGTACTGATGAAGCAAGATAATGATGATTGTCTTGACAAAAATATACCGCGGCTTTGGCGAGCATATACCATATGCCGGTATTGGGTTCCAGTCAATCTGGCCATAATAGCTTTTGCGATATGGAAATATTACTGACGATAATTCATTTTCTGCTGCAGGCAACCGTGCTATTAATCATGTCATGAAGATATAAAGGTGCAGGTCTGGGACCAAATCTCCATCAGTCGTCCCAAACCGTAGGTTTCTCCACCTCCCACGCAGCTCACGCAGCCGCTTAACCTCAATCTTCTGAGCGACTTAGGCACGCACGGTTTCCACATCAAAGTGTTGGTATTTCCCACTCGGTCCGCTTCAAAGCTCACGTGGGTGCGGTGAGCGCGGCAGCTCTCGCGGCGTCCACCCGGCTCCCGCAGGCGGCCCGGCACCAGTCCAGCGCGTGGCGGCGCGTCGCGTCCGGCCCGCGTGTGTTTTCATCTCGCTCCAGGCGGACCAGAGAGGCCGTGCATCAACCGACCGCCGCGGGCTCAATAAGGCGGCGGGGCGACGCAGCGCGATGGGCGCCCGGAGCTGGACAAGAGGCGCTACTCTACCTCCAACTGACAATGGAACGAACAGAGGCGCTACTCTACCTCCAGCTCACACTGGAACAGACAGTGGGCGGCCGGAGCTGGACAGAGTCGCCACTCTACCTCCAGCCCGCACTGGTACGGACGGCGAGCCTCCCGATGTCGACAGAGATTCACTGCTCTACCTTCAGACCACACACTGCCAGTGCAGTGTCCGACGAACCGTCTCAGACAGAGCTGCAGCTCTACCTCCCTCTCCCAGTAACAGTGGTCCGACCAATCGTCCACGACAGACTCGCCCTGCTCTACCTCCAGCCCGCACTGACAGTGCAGTGGTCCGACTAACTGTTCCGCACGGAGTCGCCGACGAGGGAAGTTCGGTTGGCGACAGTCGGCCCACTCTGTTTTAAAATCCGGCTGCTTAATCCTAATTTCTTTTCCGATTTCCAGCGGCGAGGGATTCCGTAATACCCATGTGAACCAGACCACCCGGCCCGGCTACAAATGCACTCCGCCTAACTACCGGGTAAAATCAGCAAAGAACAGAGCGCCACCAAAAAGACATGCAGCGGGAACAAAGCGAATATGAAGAATAATCGAGATGGTTGCTAGGTCATTACTTTACGGTGAAATAAAGTGTCCTTAGTGTAGGTAATGTCAACGCGCCCTTAACGTCATAGAATTGCTTCTTATATTACCAATTAGGGAACGTGGCGTTATAAATTGCCTCGAATACAGCCCACACTTCACATCATATCACATGCTGACCCCAATAAGAAGTCCCAATAAGAGGTCGAAAATGGCAGAACATGACGTCATTTGTGGCCAACCTATCATAGCCTCTGGAAAAATTTTTGGTCACAATGTGTAAAATTGATGCTCGGAGGGGTCCTGAAAGTTTGGTGGCGATATCTCCAGCCGTTTAGGAGATATCGACGGAAAAGGACAGGGGGGGGGGGGCGTTTCGCCCCCCCCCCCTACGGGGCGCGGGTTAAGTACTGATCACAATCCGTTTCTAATGTGCATTTACTTTACTCGTGTATCTGGGGTAAGAAAAAGATCGCTGCAAGGTAGTTCACAATGGTTAGAGTACGGCAGCCTCCGCAGCCTACATTCTTACTGACCAAGTGACCAATGCACATAATACATCAAACTTATATACTATAATCAGGCGGCTAACAAGCATGTAAACACGCCCTGCTTCGAATGATGAACATGTAACAAGACTGGCTCCTATACAGCTCGTTAATAATCGCCGTCCCGTCCACGGCCCCGTCACACGGCTCATCCAATCATTCACAGCCGTCAAATGGCGTCATTACGCCAGCTCCACTCCGAAAGCGTGACGCACGCACGGCGGCAGCAATTTGCTAGGGCCGCGCAGAGTGTGTGTGCGAGCGCCACTGACGACTGCCAATCCAGTTAGGGCGGATGACGGTCGATTTGCGTGTGGAGAGCCGCCGTCGGCCGCCGGCCGGCTGTCGGCCTGACCCGGAGAGCGGGCGGTGGGACCAGAGCGAGCCGCCGCCCGCCGCTCACCCACCCCCAGCTGCTGCCATATGGTGATATCCGCCGGAGCAGCGGCAGCCAGCCAGTGAATAGCACACTCGCCAGAGGCAGTATCTTGCCGCTGTATACCCCGAAGATAAACCAAGGATCAACCACGTACATTGTACAAGGATGTGATTGATTCCTGCGCACATACAGACTGGGGAAACCTCCCGTGCGGCCCCGGGCACTCTGGGCACTCACCGGTTGCAGAAGCGCGCCACGTCAGCCATTTGTTTATCATCCAGCTGCAGTAGTTTGTTTCGGTCCTCATCTTCCAGCTCCATGATGTCGAACACAGTCGTCACCTCCTGGTGACACAGAGGTGCCAGGTCAGGGTCCGGGGTGGTATCCTCGAGCGGGTCAAGGTCTGGGCTGACCTGGGTGAGGGGGGGGGGGTCAGGTCTCAGGATCTGGGGTGGTGACCTAGGACAGGGCCAGGGTCTGGGGTGGTGACCTAGGACAGGGCCAGGGTCTGAGGTGGTGACCTCGAGCGGGCCAGGGTCTGGGGTGGTGACCTCGAGCGGGTCAGGGTCTGGGTTCGTGACCCAGGACAGGGCCAGGGTCTGGGGTGGTGACCTGGTGTGCGGTCCGTTTGACTGCCGGTTTCTAATGCTCTGAAGTCTGAAAAGAAAAGTCAGTAGACCGGCGTACACGAGTTGTACACATCATCTATCAGGTTTTTTTCTTTCAGATATTTTTTTTTTACGTAGGTGAGCACACAAAAAAAAACTAACGACGCCACAGATATGCATAGATATTCCAAAGAGATTGCGATAGCTCAGCTTGCAGCATTTCCGGCCGGGTAACGCTCAATATGACAGCAGTTCGATCAGCTTGCGGTACGAGCGAACAGGTCACGGACAGTGACAATCACGCTAATGCAATTTACTTTGGAGAGTTGACATGTTTGCTCACCCGAACACCCATCAAAGGCTTAAGCGGAATCATTTGCACATATCCAATTTAACTGAGAGGCAATCTGATACCGACATTTTCCAGCAGTTAACTGGATGATCGAGTCCGCAATGTCAGGATCAATCGTCCGACATTCCGACTCTGAACTCACTTCAGCTACTTTATTTGGCTCCAGAGTTGACAGTAGTCTCCAGTACAAGGAAAAAATGATCATGAAATAATTCAATGACGATTTATTGGCGAAAAATCAACAAAACCGAAAATTATTTAAGTTAAATGGATATGATCTTTCATATTGAATTATCACCGCGGTGATAACTCAATATAACCCAATATAACAATATCACCGGTCACTTTCGATCATTTCTCTTTTTTCTTTCAGAATGAATAAATACTGTACATGAGGAGAGGGCCAATAAGAAAAAAAAGCTTAGTGTAAGTGAGCCACTGGTTGTTCGATCAGTAGCGCCGTTCCAGGGATCGGTCGGGACGGGCGACGGGTAATCAGTGGTACTGACCTTACTGCGATCAGGAGGCCGGGCGAGACTCGGTGGAAAGGTCAGACCTCACCCACCCAGCCAGCTATTTCAGCGAATCACCCTGGCATACGGGACTAAAAAACAGCCCTTGGGTACTGTCGAACAATGGCAGTCTTCCCTGCTGATATGTTCAATTCAATACATCGTTCAGTATACCAGTCTCAGTCTCGCATCTACGAACTTGCTCAACACAGATCACAGAGAAACGAAATACGAGCCCCAGCCGGATCTGCACACAAGCTCAGCCACCCGAGTACCTCCCCAGGCCAGTGGTGCATGCTGCTCTGAAAGGTCTACGAAGCTCCACCCTGCGGTGGCGGCTCACAGCCCACTCAGACCGTCCATACCTCTCCCGCCGTCCGGGCTCCGCGGCTTCCAGCATACCCTCATCGGCTCTGACCGGCTCGTGTCCAAGAACTCACATGTTGGGATTATTAGATCGATGGGAGCTAATACCACGTCGAAAAACAGCCCGTGAGACCACCTGACAACGGTGCTGTAGTGGGGAGTGCAGCTGATTACACCGTGCTCGGGGCATATGATCGCTCAGAACAACTGCTAGTCGGCACAGACGACTACCAATCAATGTCACCAAGACACTGATGTTACATTTTACACAATACAAAACCACGAACGACAAAGTCAAACGAATTTGCTATTATCAGGCACTGATAAAAGTGCCCCATCGCCTCATACCCCCGCGGCTAAGGTTGTATAAGGTCAAACCCAGACCTCCAGCTTTCCCCGTCATCCACTACGAGCCACCATCTCGCGTCACACATCAATCTCAGCCGACAAGACATCCTGATGCCCAGTGATGACAGCCAATAATTCATCAGTGCACCCCGGGGAGCCGGTTAGCCCCAAACACGACCCGGCCGTGGTGAGGTGGCGGCGAGCAGGGCACAGTGGGCGATCCGGCCGGTGTAGCCTCGCGAAACCTATCGGCATTCATAACATCCATGTTTTTGAAGCTAGGACCACAATATTTAGTAGCAACCTTCTTGAATATCCAATGAGCATATGTTTGAAATAAGGACTATCTCTTATAGGATTTATGCTCTGTGGCGAGCTTGCAATTTGCCTAATTGCTGCTCGAATAACGTATGAATACTTTTGATGGTAGGTCGAAATTTATGACGGTATGAGCTGGGTAGGACATTGAAATGGTGTGTACCTCCGTAGAAAATTGCATCCAAACCATTTTTTTATTCAAACGATTATGCCTTACCAATTTATACATATCATGAAACAGCGTAAATCTCGCCCGGCAAGGCCCCATTTCATAACGTGACCCAAGCAGCGGGTTTGGTTTTTGGTAAATGACTTCGCAAAAAATGGCCGCAGAACCACGATTTTGACATCGTCGTGTTCGCCTTGCTCAGGCGCGTCGAATGGTATACTTTGTTCAGGTGAGGCCACCGTAAGGTCAACCTGACCTTGACCTCGAGTCAAGGTCAGGTCAGAGGTCTTCAAATCACGAAGTTGGTCGAAGGAGGTCATATCGCATATCATTCGATTCGGCAGGTCTTCCGGAGTCCATTGGTGACCTTGTCGACTCTCTAGCTCAACTTGATCGAGAGTTATTGACGAAAAACTCGTATGACCCTAGTGACGTCATAAATGACGTCATGCAAGGTCAACAATGCAAAAATGCAGCATCAGATCTTGCAAGGAG
Source organism: Amphibalanus amphitrite (assembly GCF_019059575.1). Lineage (NCBI taxonomy): Eukaryota > Metazoa > Arthropoda > Thecostraca > Balanomorpha > Balanidae > Amphibalanus > Amphibalanus amphitrite. Next base: position 44,755 of record NW_024883775.1, read on the forward strand.
TGCATGAAGTAACGATTCCATGTACTTGAGACAATTGAATATCATTCCTGGCGCCAAAATAAAAGTTTTCATATTTCCCCATTGACTTATAGGTGAGGTCACGTGACCAACCTGACTTTATGTGACATTTAGGAAAAATCTGAGATATAAAAGTTGTAAGACCTCTGAAGGACAATAAGTCCTGCAAGTCTCACCTCCCTGTGAAATTTACTCTGGCACTGAGAGCGTTGCAAGGTTGCGACATCTGAGGATCGTGCAGAGGTTCATGTATGACGTCATAGGTCAGTGACCTGACCTGACTTGAAAGTGCGGTTGGTGTCACAAGATCCAGCGTGCATCAAAGGTCAGGTATGCCAGGTTGCAGCTCTCTATTGCCTGGGTGTTTTGAGCTATCGCGGAAACACCCTTTGGGGCATTTACCACTTGTGCTCAAGTGCACCAAGCCACGGCCAACACTTAGAAGAAAAAAGTGTCTGGATGCCAGGGCTGCAAGTGGCTGCAAATTTTCACTGGCTCCCCTAATAGATAGTGTCTTAGTGCATGCGATACAGCATTATTTTCAGTTCATCCTCGTAAAACTTTTTTTTGCTGGGCTTGGTTAATTCAGTGAACGTAATGTTTAGTGGTAGAAAAAAAATAAAATGTTAACCTAATTATAAGACATTTTGAACTGATTTTGTCTACTTGCTTTCTATGGCGGAATCGTCTAAACATCTAAATTTCACTTTTCATGCAAAATGGATGCTCAACACCTAGCAATTTCATCGTTCCGCAAAATATTCAAAGAGCGTAAAAATCGGCTGTGATTATCCCCCTTATAAAGTGTTACGGAACGCTGTCTTTAACGATACTTTTGTCTACGAAAAAATGTCTCCTGAGCCATGCAAATGCACTAATCGTAATCTTTGATGAATTTTCTGTCCACTAGTATGCGTTGTTTTCCAATATTCAGAAAAAAGTGTCTTTGAGGTTTCGCGAGGCTAGACCGGCCCGATCGCCTACCGTGCAGGGGAGGGAAGATGAGCGGGGGAGGGAGAGGGAGAAGGCGGAGAGGGAGAGAGGGACCGGCGATAATGTCACAGATGTCCAGCGGCCCTCATCCGGCTGCAATATCTACGCAAATACACACGTGCGTACGGCTGCATATGGAACAGCCCCAGATACATATTTGGCGGCGGCTCTGCCAAAGAACCGAGCCACGATCCACATACACTCCATAGCCAGAGTAAGTAGTGTTTGATCCGTACATCAATTATCCTTATGGAGGGAAATTGTAGCCAATTATCGGTCAGATAATTGACGTGCATTTGTACTTCCAGAACAACAATGCCGATTGAAAGGTCTAGTAATTTCGCAAACGCTGCAAAGCCATGATACAATTATCCATATTGTCATATAGATGTTACGGTAACGCTGCGACATAATGAAACATAATTGTTTTGTTATGAAACACATAATCGTCCGTGAGTTTTCTTCATAGCCATAAGCAAAGCTTGCCGAACACACAGAATTGTTATGCACTATGATGTGGAGATTATGGGCATAGATCACCTTAATTACAGCGATAGGCAGGACACTTCTAGGAAGAAAGCAATCAACGACAATGGGGTTCGATCTGGTGGTCTCTGCGGTTAATAACGTGCACGGGCGTGTTGGGCCGGTCAGTGGCGAGGTCAGTGGCGACCTTCGCTGTAAATGTGACACACAGAGCTTACGGGCCCAGTCGAAGTTGTAGCCACCAAAACTGGGAATCGATGTTAATGTCTTCTGTTGATACGTGCCCGCCCATGTGCCATCGGAGCCAAGGTCGCTAACTAATGATCATCATTAGTCACGGCCCACGTCTGAGCAATATGCCTGAAATTTCATTGTCTGGGTGTTTGGAATCCATTACTTCAAAGAAACCATCACCCTTGTCAGATTGTGAGCCCATCACATTACTAGAGACATTTAATTCTAAATTGATGCTTTCATCTATCAACATATCGAAATTGGCACAAATACTGACACATCTTTCCTGGAGCAATGATGGCATGATTTTAAACCGAAGGGGGTGTAAGCAGCCTATCACCAGAAGTCAGATGTCAGATATCTGACCAGATGTCAAGCCACCAGTTACTTTCCGGAAGTTTATTGGTGACTTAATTCTATCCTGTCACTGCACACCATGTGGTGAATAATTTGATATCATTCGAAGCTTACGCTGCAGCGCCACAAAACCGTCATCAGATGAATCCAATTAGTCTGATCACGCACGGTCGAACCTAGTTAGCGCGTACGCCGGAAACTGTTCCATTCAGACTCCTATCGTATCCCGGCAACCGTATCATACAGACACGCCGCCTGCGACAGCTTGTTTGGGCTCACACCTGGCCGCCCGCCGCCTGCAGTCGGCGGTACGGCTGCCGATCGCATCCAGACACACGTCTGTCACGTCCCTGCGATAGGCGCGCGGGAGGCGCCTGTCCGCCCGTCACTCGCCGCCACCAATCACAGCCCGCTTGGCGGCCATTCCGCCGCCAGCGCGGCACCATTCCGTACTTAGTGTGACGGCCGGCCGCGGACATGGGATGACGACACTGGCTGCCATATTGTGACGGAAGCGGGCACCGAGCGGGTCCACGACCTCATGCGTCGGAGGTGAGAGACCCACGGGCAAGACCCACACATAAACCCAGTGATCGATGTCGTCCATAGCCCACCCCCAGTCCGTCAACACACCCCAGATTCATATGCATACATACACAAGTCGGTTGGCGAGGGCCAGCATGCTTAACCGCCACCCGGGAAACTCATTAAAAAAGCCGCAGCTGAAGCGTACACAAGCAGCGGCTGGCGTGCAAAACAGGCTGAAGCGGTGGGGCGCTTTTCGTCGAGCTCGCTCGGTATTTATGTTTCGTAGGATTTGATGGTATTTGTTCTGGATTAACGGGCCAGCGGGGGCTCAGTCGGCGGAGCCAGCTTTGATTAATGAACGTTCTGGGCTCGGCGGAGCACAGCAACGGAAAACGAGCGCCAACGGAAAATAATGCATATGGAGAACGTGCTATGGAGAACGAGAACATGAAACATTTGTTAAATTTCGAACACCACTGGGCAAACTGTGAAGCCAGTGAACCTAAAAAGAATTTCAGCGAGCCAGCAGCTCCTCACGGCGATGCAAGCAGCAGTCAGTGTATGCTGATCAGATAAATGTTGCACTGCGTTGTGGCACAGCATAGTGTAGTAACCGCGCCTCTGCGCCACCCTAATCACTGTCTGGAGCCCGCGGGTGTCCCTCCCAGCCCTGCACACATTACAAAGACCACCCCGAGCCTCCTCAGGGGCGTGGCCGGTGGCTCACCTTCTCCTCGCAGCGTTTGATGATCTCCGGGGTAAAGTGCGGCAGCTGCTTCAAGTAGCTGTCCTTGGACCACATCGCCTGGGTGCACATCTGCGGCGACATGGGTAATACAGGTAAATCCACTAGCAGGACACAAATGAAACGCAAAATGTCTCAAGCGTCTCTTCTTTATTAATCATCGACAGGGAAGAACAAAACGGATCAGTACCACCTATCAAAAGCTCGGCTTAAAAACTACCACACAAACATCCACCACACTGCGTACCTCCCTCCCTCCCTCTTTCCCTTCCTTTTCTAACTCTCCCTCCCTCTCCTCTCTCTCTCTCTCTCTCTCTCTCTCTCTATCTCTCTCTCTCTCTCTCTC
>NW_024883776.1:0-42550 GCF_019059575.1 Amphibalanus amphitrite
AAGCTTCTAAAAAGACCAATATATGGGTATACAGCCCTTAAGTGGTCTTTAGGCATACGATCAATACAGAGGTCAACTTAACGGCCTCTCTGCCTAAACTAAGAAAGATACAGAAACCCGTTTACCCACTATTCGATAGTCCCTGAATGTATCGACAACATATATGATTTCAAGGTCCTGACGTTTGTGATCTGGCCGCCAGGGGCGCCAAAATGACATATAGCGCCCACCTGGTGGGCAGTTGTAGAAGCTCGACGAAAACGCAGTTCTAACATATTGTAGCCACATCAATTCTGCATCGACTGACACTAGAAACTTGAAGATCAATGTAGTCGTTTTCAGTCTAGAAGCTTCTAAGTAGACCATGTTTGGCTACACATCCCTTAAGTGGTCTTTAGGTACGAGTCAAAACAGAGGTCAACTTAACGGATTCCCCTGCCTCAAACTAAGAAAGATACAGAACGCAGTTACCGCCTTTCATAGTGCTTGAATGTATCTACAACATATAGGAATTTCAAGGACTTGACGTTTTTGGTCTGGCCGCTAGGTGGCGCCAAAAATGACATATTTTGGCGCCACCTTGTGGGCAGTTGTAGAAACTCGACGAAAACGCGGTTCAAACATGTTGTAGCCACATCAATTCTGCATCGACTGACACTAAAAACTTGAAGATCGGTTCAGTCGTTTTCAGTCTAGAAGCTTCTAAGTAGACCAAGGTTTGGCTACACACCCCTTAAGTGGTCTTTAGGCATACGAGTCAATACAGAGGTCAACTCAACGGCCTCCCCTGCCTAAACTAAGACAGATACAGAAATTCGGTTACCGTCATTCGATAGTCCTTGAATGTATCTACAATATATAAGAATTTCAAGGACTTTACGTTTTTGGTCTGGCCGCCAGTTGGCGCCAAAGTTGACATATGTTTGCGCCACCTGGTGGGCAGTTGTAGAAGCTCGACGAAAACGCAGTTCTAACATATTGTAGCTATATCAATTCTGCATCGACTGACACTAGAAATTTGAAGATCGGTTCAGTCGTTTTCAGTCTAGAAGCTTCTAAAGAGACAAATGTTTGGCCATACACCCCTTAAGTGGTCTTTAGGCATACGAGTCAATACAGAGGTCAACTTAACGGCCTGTCCTGCCTACACTAAGAAAGATACAGAAACTCGGTTACCGCCATTCGATAGTGCTTGAATGTATCTACAACATATAGGAATTTCGAGGACTTGACGTTTTTGGTCTGGCCGCCAGGTGGCGCCAAAGTTGACATATATTTGCGCCACCTGGTGGGCAGTTGTAGAAGCTCGACGAAAATGCAGTTCTAACATAATGTAGCCACACCAATTCTGCATCGACTGACACTAAAAACTTGAAGATCGGTTCAGTCGTTTTCAGTCTAGAAGCTTCTAAAGAGACCAATGTTTGGCCATACACCCCTTAAGTGGTCTTTAGGCATACGAGTCATTACAGAGGTCAACTTGACACTCTGCCCTGCCTAAACTAAGAAAGATACAGAAACCCGGTTATCGCTATTCGATAGCACTTGAATGTATCTACAACATATATGAATTTCAAGGTCCTGACGTTTTTAATCTGGCCACCAAGTGGCGCCAAAGTTGACATATATTCGCGCCACCTGGTGGGCAGTTGTAGAAGCTCGACGAAAACGCAGTTCTAACATATTGTAGCCACATCAATTCTGCATCGATTGACACTAGAAACTTGAAGATCAGTTTAGTCGTTTTCAGTCTAGAAGCTTCTAAGTAGACCAATGTTTGGCTACACACCCCTTAAGTGGTCTTTAGGCATACGAGTCAAAACAGAGGTCAACTCAACGGCCTCCCCTGCCTAAACTAAGAAAGATACAGAAACGCGGTTACCGCCATTCAATAGTGCTTGAATGTATCTACAATATATTGGAATTTCAAGGACTTGACGTTTCTGGTCTGGCCGCCATGTGGCGCCAAAAATGACATATTTTGGCGCCACCTTGTGGGCAGTTGTAGAAGCTCGACGAAAACGCGGTTCTAACATGCTGTAGCCACATCAATTCTGCATCGACTGACACTAAAAACTTGAAGATCAGTTCAGTCGTTTTTAGTCTAGAAGCTTTTAAGTAGACCAATGTTTGGCTACACACCCCTTAAGTGGTCTTTAGGCAAACGAGTCAATACAGAGGTCAACTCAACGGCCTCCCCTGCCTAAACTAAGACAGATACAGAAATCCGGTTACCGTCATTCGATAGTCTTTGAATGTATCTACAACATATTGGAATTTCAAGGACTTGACGTTTTTGTTCTGGCCGCCAGGTGGCGCCAAAAGTGACATATGTTTGCGCCACCTGGTGGGCAGTTGTAGAAGCTCGACGAAAACGCGGTTCTAACATATTGTAGCCACATCAATTCTGCATCGACTGACACTAGAAATTTGAAGATCAGTTCAGTCGTTTTCAGTCTAGAAGCTTCTAAGTAGACCAATGTTTGGCTACACACCCCTTAAGTGGTGTTTAGGCATACGAGTCAATACAGAGGTCAACTTAACGGCCTCCCCTGCCTAAACTAAGAAAGATACAGAAACCCGGTAACCGTTATTCGATAGCCCCTGCATGTATCTAGAACATATCTGAAAATGAAGACCCTGCTTTTCATAGTTTTGCCGCTAGGTGGCGCTAAAGTTGCTACATGTTAGCGCCACCTGTTGAAGTTGCTACGTGTTAGCGCCACCTGTTGGGCAGTTTGCGAAGTTCGACCGGAATGCGGTTTAGATATGTTCTAGATACATCAATTGTGCATCGACTGACACTAGAAACTTGAAGATCGCTTAAGCCATTTTGAGTGTAGAAGCTTCTAAAGAGACCAATGTTTGGCTATGTACCCCTTAAGTGGTCTTTTGGCATAGGAGTCAATACAGAGGACTACTCAACTGCCTCTCTTGCCTAAACTTAGACAGATACAGAAACCCAGTAACCGCCATTCGATAGCCCTTGAATGTATCTAGAACATGTCTGAAAATGAAGACCCTGCCTTTCTTAGTCTTTCCGCTAAGTGGCGCTAAACTTGCTACATGTTAGCGCCACCTGTTGGGCAGTTTGCAAAGCTCGGCCGGAATGCAGTTCAGATATGTTCTAGATACATCAATTGTGCATCGATTGACACTAGAAACTTGAAGATCGGTGTAGCCGTTTTGAGTCTAGAAGCTTCTAAAGAGACCAATGTTTGGCTATACACGCCTTAAGTGGTGAGAGTCTATGTGTTATTACTGATATTTTTGGTCAAATTCAAACCCCTCTGGTGCCAAAACTGTGCTAGATATAAAAAAATATCTAACACCAAAAAGATGTGCTATGTCATTGTCTTTCTTCAGGACATAAATTTTATTTAATTGGTTAAAAAACAAAAAAGTTATGAAGAAAAGTTCAAGGGTATGTCTAGGACCGGTTTATGTACAACTTGATAACACATATTTTACACCTTCAACACATATTTCCTTCTATTTTCGGTCGAATTCAAACCCCTCTGGTGCCAAAACTATGCTAGATATAAAAAAATATCTCAAACCAAAAAGATGCGCCAATTCATTGTCTTTCCGTCAAGCATAAAATTTGAAGAATTGCTTGAAAAACAAAAGAGGTAGAAGGAAAAGTATAAGGGGATGTTAAGGACCGTTTCATGTACAAATCACTAACAACGAAACTTATGACACAGATATGATGTGCTCTGGTAAAAAAACTATAATGCTGAAGAAGAAATACCTAAGACCAAAGATATAAACGAATCAATTGTCTATCAGGAAAAAATAAGTTTTAAAAAATTGCTTCAAAAACATGGAAGTTACAGAGAAAAATGTAATGGGTAACCAAAAAGTACTTTAAAAGAAGATCTTTTAAGGGTGGTTTTTTGTAAATAACTCACGAAATTTCGGTCAAAAACCAAAAAATTGGGTACTAATCGATAGCCCTCGAAAAGTCGCATCGATTCATATATAGTAAAAGTTTGCAGCACCTTTTTTCAAAGAGAAAACACGACAAAACATGTCTTTTTTGCATATTTTCATGGGTTTTTTAAGTTAAGTTCAGGTGCGTTTTTTGGAAAACAAAAAACGGCATATAAGATTTACTACCCAGGAATCGGTGGCCCGTTCAATTGCCTACAGGAACATGTATAAAAATAAGCGATTAGGTAAAAATTCTCAAAGATATGAGCATAAAACTGAACACATGTTTTAGAAAAAAGTGCTTTGAGGGGTCCTTTTCCCGAAACTTTAAACGCCTGTAGAATCAAAACGAAACAAGCTAGAGTCAAATTTCGACTATGAGTAGAATCGGCTGGACAAGATCTTTGTATCCCTGGGCTTGAAATTGTCCAAAATTTAAAATTTTGAGTTTAACAAACATGGATTTTTTCGAATTTTGGACGTTATTATCTCTGAAATTTAAGCACCTACAAGATTTTAACACCCATGGCTGGAAAGATCTCGTCAAGGACTACCAATTCATTGCAAGAAAAGTTTTAATGCGATATGGGAAAGTGCCTAAAAAAATTGCTCAATTAATAGTGATAAGTAAGTAATTTTGCGGTTTTTGATTTTTAACTCGGTTTTGAATCAGTTAAGCGCAAAAATAAGACCAGGGTTAGATGCGCCATCAAATTCTGCATCTGATTCCGGGTCGTTTTTTGCCGTAGCGGCATTTTGATTTTTGCCCAAAAAATTGTCAAAATTCGTTAAAAAATCATAACTCGCTCGTTTATAAACCGATCCTTTTGAAACTTGCAGGGTATATGTGTCATCACGGGACAAAACGAAGCGTGACCTTTTTTTTCAAAATTTTTGGGAAAAAATCAAAATTTTCGAAGAAAACCCCCAAAATTTTTTTTTTGGATTTTGACCCCCAAATTCGATAGAGAAGAGTAAAGCAATCTCAATCCACCAAAAAAAAAAGTTTTTTTATTCATAAACCTAGTCCAGAGAAATCCTCAAAAATTGAGGGTTGACACGTCAAATCAGACCTTTAAAATTCAATATCTCCAGAACCACGTAACTGATTTTCAATTTTTTTTTACCAAAAAATGTGTTAAATCAGGTTCTTGCGTTTGTTTAAGTAAAATTTTCCTCCTAAGTTTTAAACAAAAATATCAAAAATCAAAAACTCATGTTTTTTTCGTTTTTTTGATTTTTCGACCTTTAAACGTCATTTTTTCGAAAAATGGCATTTGAAAAAATTGCTCAGGAGGTCAAAATACATCCAATACAAGCATTTGTTTTGTAAAAAAAGCGTACAGAACAACTTTACGAAAATCATGATTTTGGGCCAAATCCTGATCTTGCCCCCCTGTTTCGAAAAAATTCTGAAACCTACATAATCTGGTGCAGTTTTTGACGAGGAGTCCAAATTTTTTTGAATTGAGCAAATCGGTTCAGTAGTTTCGGAGATATGAGCAAAAAACTTTGATACCAATAGGGTCTTTTGCATAGGTGCCAGTGTAAAGCTGCATGGGTATGAGGAATACTATACCCCCACCCCATACTTGGCGCCAATTTTTGCCAACTCATTGCAAAGTAGCCACTTTTTCGCCCCTTAGGTTTGTAGGGGGGTTCAATACCTACCGTAGGTTGCTTTTAGATTTCCAAAATTTTGATTTTTGGCGGAGATATGAGCGTTTTTGTGAAGCAACTCCCGGCCGATTTGGGGCGATTTGGCGATTTTAGGGTTCCCACCATTTTTGGCCCCCTTAACGTCGTATAACTGCCAATTTTTTTGCATGGGGCGGTAGAGGGGTCTCCCCCCTACCAATTATCAAAAACCGCTTAGAACCTAACATCTGCCATTTCGAGTTATAAGGGTTTTAACTAGTACATAAAACGGTCTTATGGCCAAGACCGGTTTATGTACGGGCAGGACCGTCTTATGGACTGGAAGCTATGGTTAGGTTAGGTTAGGTTAGGTTAGGTTAGGTTAGGTTAGGTTAGGTTAGGTTAGGTTAGGTTAGGTTAGGTTAGGTTAGGTTAGGTTAGGTTAGGTTAGGTTAGGTTAGGTTAGGTTAGGTTAGGTTAGGTTAGGTTAGGTTAGGTTAGGTTAGGTTAGGTTAGGTTAGGTTAGGTTAGGTTAGGTTAGGTTAGGTTAGGTTAGGTTAGGTTAGGTTAGGTTAGGTTAGGTTAGGTTAGGTTAGGTTAGGTTAGGTTAGGTTAGGTTAGGTTAGGTTAGGTTAGGTTAGGTTAGGTTAGGTTAGGTTAGGTTAGGTTAGGTTAGGTTAGGTTAGGTTAGGTTAGGTTAGGTTAGGTTAGGTTAGGTTAGGTTAGGTTAGGTTAGGTTAGGTTAGGTTAGGTTAGGTTAGGTTAGGTTAGGTTAGGTTAGGTTAGGTTAGGTTAGGTTAGGTTAGGTTAGGTTAGGTTAGGTTAGCTTCTAATCCATGATCCGGTCTTGTCAGAAAATGTGTTATCGAGTTGTACATAAAACGGTCCTGGAAGACCTATCTTCAAAACGCTCTAAAAACGTTGTTTTTGGTATAAATTAGAATTGCGGGGTATAGGCTTGTAGGGAAAGGTCCACTCTACACGTTCGTAAAAGAAAAACTGACCTAGGTCTTTAAACTTAAGAGCTAGGTCAGGTCAAAGTTGGTCAAAAAAGGCCCAAAAAAGACCGAGAAATGTCGGTAGTGAATATTGCAGGACCGTTATATGTATTACATACATCGGTCTTTTTTTGATTATCTTCAAGTACATAAACCGGTCCTTTTCCGCACCGGTCCTCTTATTTTCTAAGTTTAAGCAGCACGGTTGCACATAGAGCTTAGCTCTCTTCGGATTCTTAAAGCATGCTTAATTCTGCGTAGATTAGGATTTTTTTCGGATTTCTAAGTCCAGAAACTTCCAAAATAGAGAACTTCAAAAGAATCCAAGAGATGGCGCCACTATCGAAAAAGGAGCTCTTAGGCCTAGCGCCTTTGTTTTTGGTCTGATTTGATAGTTTTTTTTACCATTCGATAGAGAACAGGGAGACGCATCTTTTATCTAACAACAAAAATTCAAAATTTTGTAAGTTTTTGGGTCCAAGTAAAATTGAAAATTTCTAAGATTTTTTTCTTTTTTTTGGTGTTAGTTATGGTTCCGGTGATGACACCATTGTCTTCCTAGCAAGGAGACAAATTTTTTGATACCCTTTTTAAGCGTTTTGCATAAACGGGTCTCGATTTGGAAATGTCTCAGAATTGCTTATTTTAGCCTTTCTGGAGTCCCGGCCGACTGTGACGTCATGGTCACGTGACCTAGAATTTTTTTCGATTTTACGTTTTTTAACCATTGACTTATATGTAATCGATGGTGCTGATTCTGAAAAACTGGGTTTTGAAACGAAATTTTCAAAAAAAATGTGACGTCATCATTATTGTCATATTACGAATTTATATGAAATATTATATAATTGTATCTTCAAAGGTACTTTCTTACACAACTTTTTACGTTGAGTTCAACGGTGTTGTCGGATTTTTTTTTACACATACAATTTTTGATTTATGACGTCATAAATCTTTCGATATACATGAAAATTATGATTTTCAAAATTTTCTCCCATTTTCGAATAGAACTCAAGTTTGTGCGTCAGAATGTCAAGTAACATTTTCCGCTATCTTTGATAGTTACCGAGATATAGGTGGCGCCACCCATATACTTTATATGATTGTTGACTTGAAAAAAAAACAAATTTCGGCTATTTTTTGACGCTGATGCCGATCCTGTCATTTAAATTGAGCTATCCTAAAAGTAACACAAATTTTGATTTTATTACGTAATTAACTTTGCAAAATATATGCAAAATACGATTTTCAAAAATTTCTTCCATTTTGGAATAGAACTTGAGTTTTTGCGTCAGAAAGTCAAGTAACATTTTCCCCTATCTTTAAAAGTTACCGAGATATAGGTGGCGCCACCTATATATTTTATATCATTTTTGACCTTAAAGAAAAAACATGTGTCAGCTATTTTTTGACCCTGATGCCGATGCCGTCATTTAAGGAGAAATAACTAAGTTATAACAAAATTTGATGTTGAGAAAATTAAGTTGAATTGAAATTTTCAAAGATTTTTTTCTTTTTTTTGGTCTTAGTAATGGTTACGGTGATGTCACCATTGTCTTTGTTGCATGAAGACGAATTTTTTGATACCCTTTTTAAGTGTTTTAGATAAACCGGTCTCGATTTAGAAATGGCTCAAAATTGCTTAATTTAACCTTTCCGGAGTCCCGGCCGACTGTGACGTCATGGTCACGTGACCTCAATTTTTTTTCGATTTTTTGGTTTTTGACCATTGAGTTATATGTCATCGATGGTGCTGAATCTGAAAAACTGGGTTTGAAAAAAGTGTTTTCAAAAAAAAATTGTGACGTCATAAGTATTGTCATATGACGATTTCAGATGTCTCATTGTATAATTCTATCCCTGAAGACATTTTCTAACACAACTTTCTACCCTGAGTTCAACGGTGTTGTTGGATTTTTTTTATAAGTAAACTTTTTGATTTATGACGTCATAAACCTTTCGATATACATGAAAATTATGATTTTCAAAATTTACTTCCACATTCGAATAGAACATGAGTTTGTGCGTCAGAAAGTTAAGTAACAATTTCCAGTATCTTTGATAGTTACTGAGATATAGGTGGCGCCACCTATATACTTTATATCATTATTGACCTTTAAGAAAAATTATTTATGGGCTATTTTTTGAATCTGATTCCGATTCCGTCATCTATAATGAGCTTCACCAAATTGATCAAAAATTTTGATTTTATGATGTCATTATTTTTGCAAAATATATGAAAATTACGATTTTCAAAATTTTCTTCCATTTTCGAATAGCACTTGAGTTTGTGCGTCAGAAAGTCAAGTAACATTTTCCCCTATCTTTACAAGTTACCGAGATATAGGTGGCGCCACCTATATTAATGATCTGATTATTGACCTTAAATAAAAAACACGTGTGGGCTATTTTTTTACGCTGATGCCCTTCCTGTCATCTTAATTGAAAACGCAACCAAAAGAAAACGAATTTTTTTTGGAAAATCTAGGGATTTTTTTTTTAAATCTTGAGATTTTTCGAAAAAAATCCTTAGATCTAGGGATTTTTCCCGGGTCAATCGAGGTCATATTTGGTAAAAAGTCTCTAGATCTAGGGATTTTCCCGGGTCAATCCAGGTCATGATTGATGACGTCATCAGTGACAACATCAACCTTGATCACAACATCATTGGCGACATCAACCACCCTTCCTGTACAGTGTCCCTACACCTCTAACCGGATGTTGCGCGCTAGTAAACCGGAAGCTGCGTTCTGCGCATGCCTTCCAGAAGCTGCAGGCGAGGTTTTATAAGGGCATGCAGCAAAGCGGCGTCCTCTTTTGGCTCCGAGACGTCCGCGAGGTACGTGCTCCTGCTGCTCTGTCCTGTTGTGGTCTGTGTCTGTGTTCATACGGCTGTATCTCTGTTGTTTCTTGTTTGATTTTCACGATTCAAAAAACATTATGTAGCTAAAGAAATTATCTGTCCTGTGTCTGTTTGGTGGGTGAGTTTGGTGAGTTTCGTGAGTGTGTTGTGAGTTTTGTCGTGTGTCTGTGCTTGGTCTGTGTCTGTGTTCATACGGCTGTATCTCTGTTGTTTCTTGTTTGATTTTCACGATTCAAAAAACATTATGTAGCTAAAGAAATTATCTGTCCTTCTGTGTCTGTTTGGTGGGTGAGTTTGGTGAGTTTCGTGAGTGTGTTGTGAGTTTTGTCGTGTGTCTGTGCTTGGTCTGTGTCTGTGTTCATACGGCTGTATCTCTGTTGTTTCTTGTTTGATTTTCACGATTCAAAAAACATTATGTAGCTAAAGAAATTATCTGTCCTTCTGTGTCTGTTTGGTGGGTGAGTTTGGTGAGTTTCGTGAGTGTGTTGTGAGTTTTGTCGTGTGTCTGTGCTTGGTCTGTGTCTGTGTTCATACGGCTGTATCTCTGTTGTTTCTTGTTGGATTTTCACGATTCAAAAAACATAATGTAGCTTAAGAAATTCTCTGTCCTTCTGTCTCTGTTTGGTGGGTGAGTTTGGTGAGTTTTGTGAGTGTGTTTTGAGTTTTGTCTTATTTTGTGTTTGCATCATGTCTCAATCCCCGGACCCTGACCCCAACGCCCCAACCTACGATTTTGACTCGATCGCAGAGTTCGATCCCGATCAACCATCCACCTCTGGGCTCCCTCCGCCGGAGACCCACGATTCTGAGTCGTCTGATTCGTCTGAGTCTGATAATGGCGCGTCTAAAATGGCAGTCGTACCCAGGGGTCTCGAGCCACATAAATATGATTGGGTCGTCTACGACGACGACGTGGCCGACCCCAGCTATCCCGCGGCCAAGGACTCAGAGACGTCGGATTCACTGTCCGACGATGACGAAAGCGACCACGTCCAAAGCGACCACGCCCCTCAAAAGCCGAAGAGGCCGCGGTTGGCAGTGCGCGAAGCGCCTGGTCTCGCCTGTGACAGTGCGGATCCAACCGACTGGCATCCCCCGTCCGGATGGGTCGTCAAGCGAGGATGGCTGTGGTGCCCGAAGGCGGGCCGTGGCTTCACAAGGCGCGCTCTCGCCCTCCACGTGCGTGGGTGCGAGTCTTGCCCGCTAAAACTAGAGCGCAGGGAGCTCGCCGACGTGCAGACATGGGTGGCCCCGAGGTCGGAGGAGGAGGTGACGTGCACTTGCGACACAGTCATTCGTCGCACTGCGAAGTACGGTCTCCGGAAGTGTGTCCAAAGACACGTCAAAAATGTTAAGGACCACCGTGGCGCCGATGTCGCAGATCTGACCAGTAAAGTACTCAACAGCGCGTTCCGCACGGTGTCGGCCAGTAAGCGCACCGCGGAGGCCACGGGTCTGCCGCGTCTCCTGATAACCAAACCGACACCAAACCGCGCCGAATCCGACGAATCCGATGCTTCGGCGGCGTCGGTGGCGTCCCCCACTCGCGACGCAGACGAGCTCGGCAAAGCAGCCGACGGTGCCGTCCCTGTTGGCGCCCCGACCTCCAGCGACAAACCAAAAAAGTTTGTCAGTCATGCCGAGCGGGTGCTGAAAAAATCGGTGTCACGAATCGGACCATATACCCGGCATATGACTGTGGACATCATGTCCGATAACATGCCCGAGGCCACCCGACGCAACTACCGTTATAACTTGCGCTCCCTCCTGATCCGAGCGGGCCTCCTGACCCGAGACCAAGGCCTTGAGTCATATGACTTCCGTCATCTGCTCGGGTCGCCCGAGAATGTGGAAAAGGTGCGCCAGGCCCTCGAAACGGTTTTCAGCCGCCACCTGTCCACGGGATACATGATGCTGAGCGCTCTAAAGCATGTGATCAGC
The DNA here is from genome assembly GCF_019059575.1 of Amphibalanus amphitrite. Lineage (NCBI taxonomy): Eukaryota > Metazoa > Arthropoda > Thecostraca > Balanomorpha > Balanidae > Amphibalanus > Amphibalanus amphitrite. Next base: position 11,377 of record NW_024883776.1, read on the forward strand.
ATCATCCCGCGCCGAGTGTTTCTGCTCGGTGATGACCTCGCGGTAGAATGGTCCGGCCTCGTTACTATCGTAACGGAAACTCTCAAGGGCGAGGAGCTGAAAGCTCGCCCAGAGCAGCGCGCACGCCGAGTCGGCAAAGCCGCAGTGCGGCAGCGACAACATGAACAGGACATCGGTACCCAACGACGTCTCGCGGCGCGCTTGCGCGCCCACGAATGGATGAGACAGACCATCCGATCCATAACGGAAAACGAGGAGCAGGTCGCGGCTGACGCGAACATCGCTGCCATTTTCCGGCAGGTTTTGTTTATCAGTGTCGGTGTCCTACATGGACAACGGACACAGGTATATACAGAGCTGAGGGAGAACGAATTCAAAGAGGCGCGTCGTTGCCCGGACGGGGCGCGCTTGGCCACGCGACTCGCAGGGAAAGAGGCCGCAAAGTACGGCCCAGCGACGGCCATATTCCCCCCAGAGGAGGCTGAATTCGCTGATTTTTTCACCAGTCAGCTCCGTCGCCTGCTGCCAGCCGCCGGAAGCAGCAACGCACTGTTCCCCGGGCTACGCAGTTACCCGTCGCAGCAGCCAAAAAGTGTTGCCGACATATTTGGGGAGGAGCTGATATTCCTGATGGGCGTGCAGCTTCGCCGATGGCACGTGACACAGTCGGAACGCATGCACCGTCTAGGAAAGATTTCCGCTAATATCCGCGACGACCTTTGCTCCTTCCGCCGACATTCCGGAAAGACTGCTAAAGTGGATTACGACCTGATGACACGCCAAGAGCGCGACTATCTGGCGGCGCTCGAGTTCAATCGGCTCATCGGTGCTGAGGCTGCATCCGAGGACCCCTCCACCCTGGATTCGGCGGAGACGTCCGCCGAGCTCCCAGCGTCCCCCTCCAACCGCCCTCATTCTCCGGTCGACAGTGACCTGGGGAGCACAGACACAGAGGGACGCGACCTGCTGGCGCGGCCGGCATTTTCCCGCCAAAAAGCCACTGACACAGAGTCAGACGCTGCAGCGGTGGCTCGGCGTAACAGGGCAGCTGCTATATATAGCAGCAGTGAGGAGGACGATGACACTGCTCCTCAGGAGCTTGTCGTGCCCCTCATTCGGTGCGATCAGGCGCGAACCCCCCCGCCTCGCGAACCCGAGGAAAGACGGCCTCGAGGACCCATCCAAAGCTCGGCTCGCCGCCGATACGCGGAGTTGGTGTCCCTCCACCGGGCCTCGTGGGCGGCGCGAGCCCGAGATGAGCAGAAGGGGTCGCGCAGATGGTCGCCAGAGGAGAAGGCCGTCGTGGACCTCCTTGTGGAGGAAAACGTCCCAGCACGGCGCACTGATGTCCGAGAAGCGCTCGAGCGCCTCGAACTCGACTGGGAGAGTATCTCGTCCCGGTCAATTCTCGCCCTAGTCCTGAAACTGGGTGGGAAATAAAGGCTGCAGGCTGTCTGTGAGATGAATAGATGTGTTGTTTGTGCTTGTGTGTGAGTGTTAGGACTGCGTTGGTGTATGTAAGAGGAGGAGGCCTCGCCACCCCCTCCCCCGCTGCCACAGCTGTCGGACCTGGACAGTCTGTTGGGCGGCACTCAGGGGGAGGGGGATGGCCTGCTGGAGGCCTCCGCCAAGGGGCGACGAGCAAGAGGAGGCCTCGCCACCCCCTCCCCCGCTGCCATTGGACAGTCTGTTGGGCGGCACTCTGGGGAGGGGGATGGCCTGCTGGAGGCCTCCGCCAAGGGGCGACGAGCAAGAGGAGGCCTCGCCACCCCCTCCCCCGCTGCCATTGGACAGTCTGTTGGGCGGCACTCTGGGGAGGGGGATGGCCTGCTGGAGGCCTCCGCCAAGGGGCGACGAGCAAGAGGAGGCCTCGCCACCCCCTCCCCCGCTGCCACAGCTGTCGGACCTGGACAGTCTGTTGGGCGGCACTCAGGGGGAGGGGGATGGCCTGCTGGAGGCCTCCGCCAAGGGGCGACGAGCAAGAGGAGGCCTCGCCACCCCCTCCCCCGCTGCCATTGGACAGTCTGTTGGGCGGCACTCTGGGGAGGGGGATGGCCTGCTGGAGGCCTCCGCCAAGGGGCGACGAGCAAGAGGAGGCCTCGCCACCCCCTCCCCCGCTGCCACAGCTGTCGGACCTGGACAGTCTGTTGGGCGGCACTCAGGGGGAGGGGGATGGCCTGCTGGAGGCCTCCGTCAGCGAGTTCGTGTGCACTCCATACTCGCCCAGCAGAAATGCGGGCGGCATAAACCCGCCTCGGGGCCACCTGGGTGTGTACTTGGGTGTGTGACTTGATTGGTGTTTGTGTTAGTGTGTCTGTTCTTGTGTCCCTGGCCTCCCCACAGGTGTTGGGTTGTTCAGGCCGGCCCCGAGGCTGGTAAGGTTTCCGCCACATTGGGAAGATGTGCCGTGCGGGAAGGGACCCGCCTCGGGGCCACTTGGGCGTGTACTTGGGTGTGTGACTGGATTGGTGTGTGTGTGTGTGTGTGTGTGTGTGTGTGTGTGTGTGTGTGTGTGTGTGTGTGTGTGTGTGTGTAGGTGTGTGTGTGTGTGTGTGTGTGTGTGTGATTATGTGTCTGTTGTTGTGTCCCTGCCTCCCCACAGGTGTTGGGTTGCTGAGGCCGGCCCCGAGGCTGGTAAAGTTACCGACACCTTTGAAAGATGTGCCGGGTGGAAAGGGGCCCGCCTCGGGGCCACTTGGGGTGTGTAACTGGATTGGATGTTGTGTTTGGGTGAGTGTGTTTGCGTCTGTATGGTAGGTGCTGTGTATGAAGTCTTAAGGTGGTTTTGTGGTGTCTTCGTCGTGGGTGTTGTGCTACTGTGTGTGATTTATTTTATAAAAAAAAACAACAAAAAAAGCAAAGAATCGTCGCTGGTCCCACTGATTGGCAGAGACGTGTAAAATATATTTTTGGGGGGTGTATGCCTTAATTTAGCCTGGCATACAGCCAGCAATCGGGTCGGCAGCTGCCTGTTTGTACGACTCTGTCGCCGCTGATCCGGATGTGACCGGCCTCCTGGCCTACAGACGGCATTCCACTGAGCTGAGGAGGCCCCAAGACCCGGCTGGGGGTCGCGGGGCCACTTGGACGTGGAGGGAGCCGTCACCCTCCCTTTGCGGCACCTTGCCGTCTGGACACAGGGAAGGGGCTGGTCACCCCGACCCTATTGCGCTCCAGCCAGCGCGGGAACCCAGTCTGGCGGTCGTCTCTGGCGCCCTGATGGGGCGGAGACGGGCTGGTCGTTCCCTGTAAATCGACCTAATTTTTGGGGGGTGTATGACTTGTCATACAGCCAGCAATCGGGTCCAAACCAGCCTTCATCATTGGATGAAGGTCACTTGTGATGAATGTCACAGAGGTCTACCCGCCCCCCGGGTCGTGCTAAGCATTGCTGGCAATCAAACAAAGTCAATCAAAAACAGAATGTAGCTTCAGAACTCGTATTGTGTTTAATTTGTTTTGTTTTCTTTATGTTTCATATTTCGCCGATGGACCACCGAGCTCTTATGCCGCCGCCGCCGCTGCCACCGCCGCTGCCGCAGCAGCCGCAGTCACCGCTGCCGCCACAGCCGCCTTCGCCGCCGCTGCCGCTGCCGCCGCTGCTGCTGCCGCCGCAGCCGCAGTCACCGCTGCCGCCACAGCCGCCGCCACCGCCGCTGCCGCTGCCGCTGCCGCCGCAGCAGCAGTCGCCGCTGCCACAGCCACCGCCGCCGCCGCTGCCGACGCTCATGAGGAGCTCAATCCGATTTTCCTGTGGTTTAAACTGTGATCTACCAAAGGAATTGTGTTTGTGTGTATGTATGTATGTATGTTAATGTGTTTGTGTGCGTGTGCATGTGTTGTGTTTAAATGAATAATAAGCCAATCAGTAATAAAGAAACCCGTTTGTACTTAATTTGTCTTTTATCAGGCCGGAGGCTCACAAAGTTCAGGTCAGATCACGCTGAGTTTTTACGCTGAGATTAACGGTTGTAGAAGCTCGACGAAAACGCGTTTCTAAAATCTTGTAGCCACATCAATTCTGCATCGACTGACACTAGAAACTTGAAAATCGGTTCAGTCGTTTTGAGTCTAGAAGCTTCTAAAGAGACCAATGTTTGGCTATACACCCCTCAAGTGGTCTTTAGGCATACGAGTCAATACAGAGGTCACCTTAACACTCTCCCCTGCCTAAATTAAGAAAGATACAGAAACTCGGTTACCGCCATTCGATTGTCCTTGAATGTACCTACAACATATAGGAATTTCAAGGACTTGACGTTTTTAGTCTAACCGCCAGGTGGCGCAAGGTTGACATATATTTGCGCCACCTGGTGGGCAATTGTAGAAGCTCGACGAAAACGCCCTTCTAACATGTTGTAGCCACATCAATTCTGCATAGATTGACACTAAAAACATGAAGATCGGTTGAGTCGTTTTTAGTCTAGAAGCTTCTAAAGAGACCAATGTTTGGCTGTACACCACTTAAGTGGTCTTTAGGCATACGAGTCAATACAGAGGTCAACTTAACACTCTCCCCTGCCTAAACTAAGAAAGATACAGAAACCCGGTTACCGCCATTCGATAGTCCTTGAATGTACCTACAACATATAGGAATTCCAAGGACTTGACGTTTTTAGTCTAACCGCCAGGTGGCGCCAAAGTTGACATATATTTGCGCCACCTGGTGGGCAGTTGTAGAAGCTAGACGAAAATGCGGTTCTAAAATAATGTAGCCATATCAATTCTGCATCGACTGACACTAGAAACTTGAAGATCGGTTCAGTCGTTTTCAGTCTAGAAGCTTCTAAGTAGACCAATGTTTGGCTACACACCCCTTAAGTGGTCTTTAGGCATACGAGTCAATACAGAGGTCACCTTAACACTCTCCCCTGCCTAAACTAAGAAAGATACAGAAACCCGGTTACCGCCATTCGATAGTCCTTGAATGTAACTACAACATATAGGAATTTCAAAGACTTGACGTTTTTGGTCTGGCCGCCAGATGGCGCCAAAGTTGACATATACTTGCGCCACCTGGTGGGCAGTTGTTGAAACTTGACGAAAACGCGGTTCTAACATAATGTAGCCATATCAATTCTGCATCGATTGACACTAAAAACTCGAAGATCGGTTCAGTCGTTTCGAGTCTAGAAGCTTCTAAAGAGACCAATGTTTGGCTATACACCCCTTAAGTGGTCTTTAGGCATACGAGTCAATACAGAGGTCAACTTAACACTCTCCCTTGCCTAAACTAAGAAAGATACAGAAACCAGATTACCGCCATTCGATAGTCCTTGATTGTGTCTACAACATATAGGAACTTCAAGGACTTGACGTTTTTGGTCTGGCCGCCAGGTGGCGCTAAAGTTGACATATATTCGCGCTACCTGGTGGGCAGTTGTAGAAGGTCGACGAAAACGCAGTTCTGACATATTGTAGCCACATCAATTCTGCATCGACTGACACTAGAAACTTGAAGATCGGTTCAGTCGTTTTCAGTCTAGAACCTTCTAAGTAGACCAATGCTTGGCTACACACCCCTTAAGTGGTCTTTAGGCATACGAGTCAAAACAGAGGTCAACTCAACGGCCTCCCCTGCCTAAACTAAGAAAGATGCAGAAACGCGGTTACCGCCATTCGATAGGCCTTGAATGTATCTACATTATATAGGAATTTGAAGGACTTGACGTTATTGGTCTGGCCGCCAGGTGGCGCCAAAATTGACATATATTTGCGCCACCTGGTGGGCAGTTGTAGAATCTCGAAGAAAACGCGGTTCTAACATATTGTAGCCACATCAATTCTGCATCGACTGACACTAGAACTTGAAGATTGGTTCAGTCGTTTTTAGTCTAGAAGCTTCTAAGTAGACCAATGTTTGGCTACACACCCCTTAAGTGGTCTTTAGGCATACGAGTCAAAACAGAGGTCAACTCAACGGCCTCTTCTGCCTAAACTAAGACAGATACAGAAACGCGGTTACCGCCATTCAATAGTGCTTGAATGTATATACAACATATAGAAATTTCAAATACTTGACGTATTTGGTCTGGCCGCCAGGTGGCGCCAAAAATGACATATTTTTGCGCCACCTGGTGGGCAGTTGTAGAAGTTTGACGAAAACGCGGTTCTAACATGCTGTAGCCATATCAATTCTGCATCGACTGACACTAGAAACTTGAAGATCGGTTCAGTCGTTTTCAGTCTAGAAGCTTCTAAAGAGAGCAATGTTTTGCTATACACGCCTTAAGGGGTCTTTTGGCATACGAGTCAAAACAGAGGTCAACTCAACGGCCTCCCTTGCCTAAACTAAGACAGATACAGAAACCCGGTTACCGTCATTCGATAGTTCTTGAATGTATCTACAACATATAAGAATTTCAAGAACTTGACGTTTTTGGTTTCGGCGCCAAGTGTTGCCAAAGTTTACATATTTTAACGCCACCTGGTGGGCAGTTGTAGAAGATTGACGAAAATGCGGTTCTAACATGTTGTAGCCACATCAATTCTGCATCGATTGACACCAAAAACTTGAAGATCGGTTGAGTCGTTTTCAGTCTAGAAGCTTCTAAAGTGACCAACGTTTATCTATACACCCCTTAAGTGGTCTTTAGGCATACGAGTCAATACAGAGGACTACTCAACGGCCTCTCCTGCCTAAACTAAGAAAGATACAGATACCAGGTTACAACCATTCGATAGACTTTGAATGTACCTAAAACATGTCAGATAATTAAGACCCAGCCTTTTTTGGTCTTGCCGCTAGATGGCGCTGAAGTTGCTATATGTCAGCGCCACCTTGTGGGCAGTTTTAGAAAATTGAGCAAATTGTGCTTTTTATATGTTGTAGCCTGTTCAATTCTGAGTCGAACGACATAAAGAACTTAAAAATCGCGCCAGTAGGAGTGACAGTATAAGCCTTTGCGCTGGCTCCTTCATATTGATGAGTTATGTGCAGCTAATGAGAAAGAAGGATTTTGGCTCTGATTTAAGCTTTCTTTTGCAGTTTTTTAACGGTTTGAATGCGCATGCGCAAAAAAGGACTGCTCTGCGCATGTGCCAGATCAGGTATAAAAGGGCTGGCATGCCGATAGGCGTCCCTTTCGTGGTTTGGCTGCTGCCGAGGACGTTACGCTCCCGCACTGCGAAGTTAAGAAAAAGCTAAGTCGTTTCACGACCGGTTTGCTGTTGTCACGATGTCCCAACCCCCGACACTCGCTTCTTCCGATCCCGAAGAGGGCGTTCCAGATGTGGAGTCCCACACCGAGGCTGAGAGCAGCGACTCCTCGAGTCAATTCGACCTTTTCCTGAGTGATTCAAGTGACGAAGAGGCGGCGGAGACCCTGGGAGATGGTGTCGGCGACTGGGCAGCTGCCTGTTTGTCCGACTCTGTCGCCGCTGATCCGGATGTGACCGGCCTCCTGGCCTACTACAGACGGCATTCAACACAGGTCGCCGAGTCCATGGCTTCCGCGCTGGAGGAGTCGCCAGCCGCGGAGGAGCTGGTGGAGCCCGACCGGGTCCCCTCCCGACCTGCCACCGAGGACGATAGACGGCATTCCACACTGGTCGCCGAACGGGTGTACCAGAGGCAGCTGTTCGCTCGGAGTGAGGAGTTGTTTGCGCTGGAGGAGTCGCCAGCCGCGGAGGAGCTGGTGGAGCCCGACCGGGTCCCCTCCCGACCTGCCACCGAGGACGACGAGTCTAGCGAGGACTAGCGTATCCTAGTGTTCGTCGTCGGGGCGGCGCATTGTTCCAGGGGTGTCAGCCCCTCTGAAGGCCGGCGGTGTCCCCCGTACCCCCCCCCCCGCCAGGCCGGTAGGGGGTAGGGTGTTCCCAGGCACCGCTGGCACGCGCTCGGCCTCAGCTGGCTGGTCGCCCCCCGGTCGGCAGGTGTCTGACGGGGGCGAGCTGAGTGTAACAGAATACAAGTATTAATAAGCAAATTCTTGTTTGTGATAGTCTAGATTTGTAGGCCCCCTGATGGGGCGGAGACGGGCTGGTCGTTCCCTGTAAATCGACCTAATTTTTGGGGGGTGTATGACTTGTCATACAGCCAGCAATCGGGTCCAGACCAGCCTCCATCATTGGATGAAGGTCACTTGTGATGAATGTCACAGGGGTCTACCCGCCCCCCGGGTGGTGCTAAGCATTGCTGGCCATCAAAAGCTCTTTAAAAGCTGTTGTAAGATATTTCAGACACATCTGCATTACTATTAGTTTTAATTACACGTACCACACAAAAAGTTCGCGCCATCTGTTGGGTAGATCTAGGAACTTGATCAAAATGCGCTTTTAATATGTTTAAGCCACGTTGATTCTGCATTGAATGAGACCAGAAACTTGACAATCGGTTCAGAAGTTTTGGGTCCAGAGCCTTTCAAATGCACTTATGTAAAGCATTCCAACCCTTTAGGATTAAGGGCTGTTTTGGCCTGAATACCAATGTGGATGGTTCTTCAAATGCCTCTTCTGCTTAAACCAAGAAAGATACCGAAACCGTCATTCGATAGCCCTTGCACGTATCTAGAACATATCTGAAAATGAAGACCCTGCCTCTCTTAGTTTTGCCGCTAGGTGGCGCTAAAGTTGCTACATGTTAGCCCCACCTGTTGAAGTTTCTATATGTTAGCGCCACCTGTTGGGCAGTTTGCAAAGCTCGACCGGAATGCGGTTCAGATATGTTCTAGATACATCAATTGTGCATCGACTGACACTAGAAACTTGAAGATCGGGTAAGCCGTTTTGAGTCTAGAAGCTTCTAAAGAGACCAATGTTTGGCTATACACCCCTTAAGTGGTCTTTAGGCATACGAGTCAATACAGAGGTCACCTTAACACTTTCCCCTGCCTAAATTAAGAAAGATACAGAAACCCGGTTACCGCCATTCCATAGTCCTTGAATGTACCTACAACATATAGGAATTTCAAGGACTTGACGTTTTTGGTCTGGCCGCCAGGCGGCGCCAAAGTTGACATATATTTGCGCCACCTGGTGGGCAGTTGTAGAAGGTCGACAAAAACGCGGTTCTGACATATTGTAGCCACATCAATTCTGCATCGACTGACACTAGAAACTTGAAGATCAGTTCAGTCGTTTTCAGTCTAGAAGCTTCTAAGTAGACCAATGTTTGGCTACACACCCCTTAAGTGGTCTTTAGGCATACGAGTCAAAACAGAGGTCAACTCAACGGCCTCCCCTGCCTAAACTAAGACAGATACAGAAACGCTGTTACCACCATTCGATAGTTCTTGAATGTATCTACAATATATAGGAATTTCAAGGACTTGACATTTTTGGTTTGGCCGCAAGGTGGCGCCAAATTTGACAAATATTCGCGCCACCTGGTGGGCAGTTGTGAAAGCTCGACGACAACGCAGTTCTAACATATTGTAGCCACATCAATTCTGCATCGACTGACACTAGAAACTTGAAGATCGGTTCAGTCGTTTTCAGTCTAGAAGCTTCTAAGTAGACCAATGTTTGGCTACACACCCCTTAAGTGGTCTTTAGGCATACGAGTTAAAACAGAGGTCAACTCAACGGCCTCCCCTGCCTAAAATAAGAAAGATACAGAAACGCGGTTACCGCCGTTCAATAGTGCTTGAATGTATCTACAACATATAGGAATTTCGAAGACTTGACGTTATTGGTCTGGCCGCCAGGTGGCGCCAAAAATGACATGTAATTGCGCCACCTGGTGGGCAGTTTTAGAAGTTCGACGAAAACGCGGTTCTAACATGTTGTAGCCATAACAATTCTGCATCGACTGACACTAGAAACTTGAAGATCGGTTCAGTCGTTTTCAGTCTAGAAGCTTCTAAAGAGAGCAATGTTTTGCTATACACCCCTTAAGGGGTCTTTTGGCATACGAGTCAAAACAAAGGTCAACTCAACGGCCTCCCCTGCCTAAACTAAGACAGATACAGAAACCCGGTTACCGTCATTCGATAGTCCTTGAATGTATCTACAACATATAATAATTTCAAGGACTTGACGTTTTTGGTTTGGCCGCCAGGTGGCGCAAAACTTGACATATGTTTGCGCCATCTGGTGGGCAGTTGTAGAAGCTCGACGAAAACGCGGCTCTAACATATTGTAGCCACAACAATTCTGCATCGACTGACACTAGAAACTTGAAGATCGGTTGAGTCGTTTTTAGTCTAGAAGCTTCTAAGTAGACCAATGTTTGGCTACACACCCCTTAAGTGGTCTTTAGGCATACGAGTCAATACAGAGGTCAACTTAACGGCCTCTCCTGCCTTAACTAAGAAAGATACAGAAACCCGGTAACCGTTATTCGATAGCCCTTGCATGTATCTAGAACATATTTGAAAATGAAGACCCTGCCTTTTTAGTTTTGCCGCTAGGTGGCGCTAAAGTTGCTACATGTGAGCGCCACCTGTTGAAGTTGCTACATGTTAGCGCCACCTGTTGGGCAGTTTGCAAAGTCCGACCAGAATGCGGTTTAGATATGTTCTAGATACATCAATTGTGCATCGACTGACACTAGAAACTTGAAAATCGGGTAAGCCGTTTTGAGTCTAGAAGCTTCTAAAGAGACCAATGTTTAGCTGTGTACCCCTTAAGTGGTCTTTTGGCATAGGAGTCAATACAGAGGACTACTCAACTGCCTCTCCTGCCTAAACTAAGACAGATACAGAAACCCAGTAACCGCCATTCGATAGCCCTTGAATGTATCTAGAACATGTCTGAAAATGAAGACCCTGCCTTTCTTAGTCTTTCCGCTAAGTGGCGCTTTACTTGCTACATGTTAGCGCCACCTGTTGGGCAGTTTGCAAAGCTCGACCGGAATGCAGTTCAGATATGTTCTAGATACATCAATTGTGCATCGATTGACACTAGAAACTTGAAGATCGGTTTAGCCGTTTTGAGTCTAGAAGCTTCTAAAGAGACCAATGTTTGGATATACACGCCTTAAGTGGTGAGAGTCTGTGTTATTACTGATATTTTTGGTCAAATTCAAACCCCTCTGGTGCCAAAACTGTGCTAGATATAAAAAAATATCTAACACCAAAAAGATGCGCCAATTCATTGTCTATCCGTCAAGCATAAAATTTAAGGAATTGCTTGAAAAACAAAAGAGGTAGAAGGAAAAGTATAAGGGGATGTTCAGGACCGTTTTATGTACAACTTGATAACACATATTTTACACCTTCAACACATATTTCCTGCTATTTTCGGTCGAATTCAAACCCCTCTCGTGCCAAAACTATGCTAGATATAAAAAAATATCTCTGACCAAAAAGATGCGCCAATTCATTGTTTATCCGTCAAGCATAAAATTTTAAGAATTGCTTGAAAAACAAAAGAGGTAGAAGGAAAAGTATAAGGGGATGTTAAGGACCGTTCTATGTACAAATCACTAACAACGAAACTTATGACACAGATATGATGTGCTCTGGTAAAAAAACTACAATGCTGAAGAAGAAATACCTAAGACCAAAAATATAGACGAATCAATTGTCTATCAGGAAAAAATAAGTTTTAAAAAATTGCTTCAAAAACATGGAAGTTACAGAGAAAAATGTAATGGGTAACCAAAAAGTACTTTAAAAAAAGACCTTTTAAGGGTGGTTTTTTGTAAATAACTCACGAAATTTCGGTCAAAAACCAAAAGATTGGGTACTTATCGATAGCCCTTGAAAAGTCGCATCGATTCATATATAGTAAAAGTTTGCAGCACCTTTTTTCAAACAGAAAACACGACAAAACATGTCTTTTTTGCATATGTACATGGGTTTTTTAACTGAAGTTCAGGTGCGTTTTTTGGAAAACAAGAAACCGCATATAAGATTTACTACCCAGGAATCGGTGGCCCGTTCAATTGCCTACAAGAATATGTAAAAAAATTAGCGATTAGATAAAAATTCCCAAAGATATGAGCATAAAACTGAACACATGTTTTAGAAAAAAGTGCTTTGAGGGGTCCTTTTCCCGAAACTTTAAACGCCTGTAGAATCAAAACGAAACAAGCTAGAGTCAAATTTCGACTATGAGTAGAATCGGCTGGACAAGATCTTTGTATCCCTGGGCTTGAAATTGTCCAAAATTCAAAATTTTGAGTTTTACAAACATGGATTTTTTCGAAATTCGGACGTTAATATCTCTGAAATTTAAACACCTACAAGATTTTAACACCCATGGCTGGAAAGATCTCGTCAAGGACTACCAATTCATTGCAGGAAAATTTTTAATGCGATATAGGAAAGTACCTAAAAAAATTGCTCAATTAATAGTGATAAGTAAGTAATTTTGCGGTTTTTGATTTTTAACTCGGTTTTGAGTCAGTTAAGCGCAAAAATAAGACCAGGGTTAGATGCGCCATCAAATTCTGCATCTGATTCTGGGTCGTTTTTTACCGTAGCGCCATTATGATTTTTGCCCAAAAAATTGTCAAAATTCATTAAAAAATCATAACTCGCTCGTTTATAAACCGATCCTTTTGAAACTTGCAGGGTATATGTGTCATCACGGGACAAATCGAAGCGTGACCTTTTTTTTTCAAAATTTTTGGAAAGAAATCAAAATTTTTGGAAAAAAAACCAAAAAAAATTTTTTTTGATTTTGACCCCCAAATTCGATAGAGAATAGTAGAACAATCTCAATACACCAAAAAAAAAGTTTTTTTATACATAAACCTAGTCCAGAGAAATCCTCAAAAATTGAGGGTTGACGCGTCAAATCAGACCTTTAAAATTCAATATCTCCAGAACCACGTAACCGATTTTCAAATTCGTTTTACCAAAAAATGTGGTAAATCAGGTTCTTGCGTTTGTTTAAGTAAAATTTTCCTCTTAAGTTTTAAACAAAAATATCAAAAATCAAAAACTCATGTTTTTCTGGTTTTTTGGATTTTTCGACCCTTAAAGGTCATTTTTTCGAAAAATCTTATTTGAAAAAATTGCTCAGGAGGTCAAAATACATCCAATACAAGCATTTGTTTTGTAAAAAAAGCATACAGAACAAATTTACGAAAATCACGATTTTAGGCCAAATCCTGATCTTGCCCCCCTGTTTCGAAAAAATTCTGAAACCTACATAATCTGGTGCGGTTTTTGACGAGGAGTCCAAATTTTTTTGAATTGAGCAAATCGGTTCAGTAGTTTCGGAGATATGAGCAAAAAACTTTGATACCAATAGGGTCTTTTGCATAGGTGCCAGTGTAAAGCTGCATGGGTATGAGGAATACTATACCCCCACCCCATACTTGGCGCCAATTTTTGCCAACTCATTGCAAAGTAGCCACTTTTTCGCCCTTTAGGTTTGTAGGGGGGTTCAATACCTACCGTAGGTTGCTTTTAGATTTCCAAAATTTTGATTTTTGGCGGAGATATGAGCGTTTTTGTGAAGCAACTCCCGGCCGATTTGGGGCGATTTGGCGATTTTAGGGTTCCCACCATTTTTGGCCCCCTTAACGTCGTATAACTGCCAATTTTTTTGCATGGGGGGGTAGAAGGGTCTCCCCCCTACCAATTATCAAAAACCGCTTAGAACCTAACATCTGCCATTTCGAGTTATAAGGGTTTTAACTAGTACATAAAACGGTCTTATGGCCAAGACCGGTTTATGTACGGGCAGGACCGTCTTATGGACTGGAAGCTATGGTTAGGTTAGGTTAGGTTAGGTTAGGTTAGGTTAGGTTAGGTTAGGTTAGGTTAGGTTAGGTTAGGTTAGGTTAGGTTAGGTTAGGTTAGGTTAGGTTAGGTTAGGTTAGGTTAGGTTAGGTTAGGTTAGGTTAGGTTAGGTTAGGTTAGGTTAGGTTAGGTTAGGTTAGGTTAGGTTAGGTTAGGTTAGGTTAGGTTAGGTTAGGTTAGGTTAGGTTAGGTTAGGTTAGGTTAGGTTAGGTTAGGTTAGGTTAGGTTAGGTTAGGTTAGGTTAGGTTAGGTTAGGTTAGGTTAGGTTAGGTTAGGTTAGGTTAGTTAGGTTAGGTTAGGTTAGGTTAGGTTAGGTTAGGTTAGGTTAGGTTAGGTTAGGTTAGGTTAGGTTAGGTTAGGTTAGGTTAGGTTAGGTTAGGTTAGGTTAGGTTAGGTTAGGTTAGGTTAGGTTAGGTTAGGTTAGGTTAGGTTAGGTTAGGTTAGGTTAGGTTAGGTTAGGTTAGGTTAGGTTAGGTTAGGTTAGGTTAGGTTAGGTTAGGTTAGGTTAGGTTAGGTTAGGTTAGGTTAGGTTAGGTTAGGTTAGGTTAGGTTAGGTTAGGTTAGGTTAGGTTAGGTTAGGTTAGGTTAGGTTAGGTTAGGTTAGGTTAGGTTAGGTTAGGTTAGGTTAGGTTAGGTTAGGTTAGGTTAGGTTAGGTTAAGGTTAGGTTAGCTTTTTTTCCATAATGGGGTCTCTAAAGAAAATGTGTTAGCAAATTTTCCATATTAGGGTCCCCAAACCCCTAACTTCAAAAGTCCCTAAAAACCCTATTTTGGGTATTAGGTAAAATTAGGGGGGGTAGATTTGTAGAGAAAGGACCAATCTTTAAGTTGGCATAAGAAAATCTTAGCTAAGTCTTAAGACTTAAGAGCTATTCAAGTTCAAAGTTAGGTGATTTTTGCCCAAAAAAGACCTTAGTATGGACTTAGAGACCGAAGTATGCTGTTAGCAAATAATCCATAAGCGGGTCCCCAACGTGTTAGCTTTTTGTCCATAATAGGGTCCCCAACTTAGTTTTGCTTAATTTTAAGTAGATTGGTAGCACTTAGAGCTTAGCTCTCTTCGGATTCTTAAAGCATGCTTAATTCTGCGTAGATTAGGATTTTTTTCGGATTTCTAAGTCCAGAAACTTCCAAAATAGAGAACTTCAAAAGAATCCAAGAGATGGCGCCACTATCGAAAAAGGAGCTCTTAGGCCTAGCGCCTTTGTTTTTGGTCTGATTTGATAGTTTTTTTTACCATTCGATAGAGAACAGCGAGACGCATCTTTTATCTAACAACAAAAATTCAAAATTTTGTAAGTTTTTGGGTCCAAGTAAAATTGAAAATTTCTAAGATTTTTTTCTTTTTTTTGGTGTTAGTTATGGTTACGGTGATGACACCATTGTCTTCCTAGCAAGGAGACAAATTTTTTGATACCCTTTTTAAGTGTTTTGCATAAACGGGTCTCGATTTGGAAATGTCTCAGAATTGCTTATTTTAGCCTTTCTGGAGTCCCGGCCGACTGTGACGTCATGGTCACGTGACCTAGAGTTTTTTTCGATTTTACGTTTTTTAACCTTTGACTTATATGTAATCGATGGTGCTGATTCTGAAAAACTGGTTTTTGAAACGATATTTTCAAAAAAAAATGTGACGTCATCATTATTGTCATATTACGAATTTATATGAAATATTATATAATTGTATCTTTAAAGGTACTTTCTTACACAACTTTTTACGCTGAGTTCAACGGTGTTGTCGGATTTTTTTTTTACACTTACAATTTTTGATTTATGACGTCATAAATCTTTCGATATACATGAAAATTATGATTTTCAAAATTTTCTTCCATTGTCGAATAGAACTCAAGTTTGTGCGTCAGAATGTCAAGTAACATTTTCCGCTATCATTGATAGTTACCGAGATATAGGTGGCGCCACCCATATTCTTTATATGATTGTTGACTTGAGAAAAAAACACATTTCGGCTATTTTTTGACGCTGATGCCGATCTTGTCATCTAAATTGAGCTATCCTAAAAGTAACACAAATTTTGATTTTATGACGTCATTAACTTTGCAAAATATATGCAAATTACGATTTTCAAAATTTTCTTCCATTTTCGAATAGAACTTGAGTTTTTGCGTCAGAAAGTCAAGTTACATTTTCCCCTATCTTTAAAAGTTACCGAGATATGGGTGGCGCCACCTATATATTTTGTATCATTTTTGACCTTAAAGAAAAAACACGTGTCAGCTATTTTTTGACCCTGATGCCGATGTTGTCATTTAAGGAGAACTAGCTTTAAGTTTTAACAAAATTTGATGTTAAGAAAATTAAGTTGAATTGAAATTTTCAAAGATTTTTTTCTTTTTTTTGGTCTTAGTTATGGTTACGGTTATGTCACCATTGTCTTTGTTGCATGAAGACGAATTTTTTGATACCCTTTTTAAGTGTTTTCGATAAACCGGTCTCGATTTAGAAATGGCTCAAAATTGCTTAATTTAACCTTTCCGGAGTCCCGGCCGACTGTGACGTCATGGTCACGTGACCTCAATTTTTTTCGATTTTTCGGTTTTTGACCATTGACCTATATGTAATCGATGGTGCTGATTCTGAAAAACTGAGTTTCAAAACAGTATTTTCAAAAAAATTTGTGACGTCATAAGTATTGTCATATGACGATTTCAGATGTTTCATTGTATAATTGTATCGTTGAAAACATTTCTAACTTAACTTTTGACGCTGAGTTCAACGGTGTTGTTGGATTTTTTTTTGTAAGTTTATTTTTTGATTTATGACGTCATAAACCTTTCGATATACATAAAAATAATGATTTTCAAAATTTTCTTCCATTTTCGAATAGAACATAAGTTTGTGCGTCAGAAAGTCTCGTAACATTTTCCGCTATCTTTACAAGTTACCGAGATATAGGTGGCGCCACCTATATTAGTTATATGAATGTTTACCTTAGAAAAAACACCTATAGGCTATTTTTCAACGCTGATGACGATGCCGTCATCAAAATTGAGCTAACTTGAAGTCTTAAATATACTCAAAATATATATCTTGTTTAACATTATATGACGTTTTAGCACTTTCTGAAATTATAGGTGGCGCCACTAGTCGAAGATGTACATTAATCGTAAAACCAATCACACCATCGAAATCAGCGTCAAAAACTGTCACAAGGAAAGCCATTTTAACGTGATTCAAGAAAAAAACGAATTGGATGACGTCATCAACACATAAATATGACGTCATTTTTTTCCCCTCAATCATCTAAATTTTGAGTTTTTCTGAATCAGCACATCAAGATACATCTGTAAAACTTGTTTTAGATTCAAATTGAGCATTTTTAAAAATGACTGTGTTATGTGCATCTACTGAGATGGGACGATTTTGGCTGTGATTTAAGCCGTTTTAAGCCGTTTTATAACAACTTCCGGGACAAATCGGATAATACAAGCTCTGTACTATGAAAATCGAGGTCATATATGTTGACGTCATCAAGTGACGTCATCATTGCATCATTGATGACGTCATCAGTACTTAACATCAACCACCCATCCTATACAGTGTTCCTATACAACTAACCGGATGTTGCGCGTTAGTAAACCGGCACTGCCTAAACCGGAAATTAGTAAACCGGAAGGCGCATGCTCTCCAGAAGCTTCGGCAGGCGAGGTTTTATAAGGGGATGCAGCAGACCGGCGTCCTCTTTTGGCTCCGAGACGTCCGCGAGGTACGTGCTGCCTGTCGTGTCTTGCTGTTTTGTGCTTGCTGTCTGTGTTCGTGTCAGTATCTCTGTTGTTTGTGCTCCGATTTTGTTGATTCAAAAAACAGAATGTAGCTGAAAAAATTGTCTGTCCTTTTGTGTCCGTTCCGTGTTTGAGTTTTGTGAGTGAGTTGCGTGAGTGAGTTCTGAGTTTTGTCTTGTGTTTTGTCAGACCGGCGTCCTCTTTTGGCTCCGAGACGTCCGCGAGGTACGTGCTCCCTGTCGTGTCTTGCTGTTTTGTGCTTGCTGTCTGTGTTCGTGTCAGTATCTCTGTTGTTTGTGCTCCGATTTTGTTGATTCAAAAAACAGAATGTAGCTGAAAAAATTGTCTGTCCTTTTGTGTCCGTTCCGTGTTTGAGTTTTGTGAGTGAGTTGCGTGAGTGAGTTCTGAGTTTTGTCTTGTGTTTTGTGTGGTGTATCACTATGTCTGAAAACTCGCCCCAGGCCCCTAGCTTGGATATGGAGAGCTCCGAGGTAGGGAGTGCTGCTGGAGAGATGACCCCGGACTTTGATCCAAACAAACCCTCGACGTCAGGGCTTCCTCCGCCGGAGACCCGCCCGTCCTCTGATAGCGACTCTGACGACTTTGATCCAAACAAACAGTCGACGTCAGGGCTTCCTCCGCCGGAGACCCGCCCGTCCTCCGATAGCGACTCTGACGATTACCCAGAATATGAGCACCCACGAGCGCTGTTACCACCAAGTAACGTCGAGCTTCAAAAAAAGTACGATTGGGTCGTCTATGATGACATCTTTGCCGACCCATCTTTTGACATCCAGGCCGCTGAGTCGAGTGAGTCCGGCACCGAGTCGGATGGTGAGGCCAGTCCACCGAAAAAGGTGCGTCGTGCGGATGTGCGCCGAGCTCCCTCTCGCGGTACTCCCAGTCAGGACGGGGCGGGGGAACTGATCGACTGGGTGCCCCCGTCCGGGTGGGCGATCAAACGAGGCTTCCTGTGGTGCCCGAAGGCGTGCCGAATGATCACGAGGCGCGCTCTGGTACTGCACGTGCGGGGGTGTGACAGCTGCCCCCTTAAGGTGGAGCGCAAGGGGCTTGCCGACATCCAAACTTGGTGTGCGCCAAACGCCGAGGAGTCAGTAACTTGCTCCTGCGAGGCGAGCATTCATCGAACAGTCCAGTACGGGGTCCGCAAATGCGTACAGCGACATATCAAAAAAGCAAAAGCTCATAAAGGTCATAACGTAACAACCGAGACAAAAAAAGTCATGAACACCATTTTCATGACAGTGTCAACCTCCAAGCGCGCCGCGAAGGCTACTGGGCTACCTCGAGTGGTGCCCAAGGGTGCCGCCAACGAACAAGCCGACGAGTGCGAAAGCGATGCGTCAATGGCGTCGACGCCATCGACGCCGTCCCGGTCGGCTCCCACCGCTCGTGGGGACGATGACAATCTTGACGATCTTGGCGACACAAGCGGCGGTGCCGCCCCCAGCGATGAGGGGCGGCACAGCGCCACCTCCAAAGCGAAAAAGAAGTACTCCAGTCATGCGGAACGGGTCCTGGCCCGCTCTGTATCCCGTATAGGACCGTACAGCCGGCACATGACGGCAGAAATCATGTCCGAAAACATGCCGGATGCCACTCGGCGTAACTACAGGTATCACCTCAGAACTCTTCTCGTGCGCGCGGGCCTCTTGTCCAGAAATGATGGACTAGAGGCCTTCGACTTCAGGTACCTGCTAGGCTCGCCTACGAATGTCGAGAAGGTCAGGAACGTCCTGGAAACGGTGTTTAAACGCCACACGTCGTCCGGGTACATGATGCTTAACTCAATCAAACACGTCCTTGCTATCATCCCGCGTCGGGTCTTCCTCCTTGGGGACGACCTGGCGATGCAGTGGACGAACCTCGTAACCATAATCACAGAGACCCTCAAAGGCGAGGAAATAAGCGCTCGCCCCGAGAAGCGCTCCCGCCGCGTCGAAAAAGTCGCAGAGCGACAGGCGGAGCTCGCCAACGACATCGGGACCGAAAGACGGATGGCGGCGCGGCGAGCGGCGCACCTATGGATGAGGGAGAAAATGTTGTCCTTCGCGAACGAGCAGGACTCTGATCTAGACCTCGCGAGCGATGCAGTTACCTTCCGGCAGGTTCTGTTCGTAAGTGTAGGGATCATGCATGGTCAGCGCACACAAGTGTACGCAGAACTGACTGAGCAAGAGTTCAAAAACGCCGAACGTTACCCTAACGGGAGCCTGGCCGCCGTTCGGCTTGCGGGAAAAGAGGCCGCTATGTACGGCCCCGCGACGGCGATTTTCCAGCCTGCTGACGCAAAATTCGCAGAGTTCTATGTCAACCATGTACGAAAACACCTTAAGGGCGCCGGGACCAGCAAAGCCCTCTTCCCTGGGCTGCTGAGATATCCCTCCCTACAATCACAACAGGTGTGCGAGATCTTTGGGGAGCCTGTGGCGCAGCTGATGGGTGCCCAGCTGCGCCGGTGGCACGTAACAACCGTCGAGCGTCTATACAGGGAGGGGAAAATCACCCTGCAAGTCCGAAATGACCTCTGCTCGTTCCGACGTCACTCCGCAAAAACGGCCCAAGTACACTATGAGTTGGTGACCCGACGCGAGCGCGACATGATGGCGTCGCAGACGTTCTATGACTGTCTCGGCGACACGACCGCAGATGACTCGGGAGCCCAAGGCTCTGAGCCCACCGTCCACAGCGAGCTAGAGACCACAGAGACCGCAGAGACCCATCAGGGACGCGACATGCAGGCGTGGGCGGTATTTTCCCGCCTAGTTAGCCCTGACTATGATTCGGATCAAGGCTCCCAGGTTCCCTCTACCCTGGGCGCGGCGGCCCCGGCCACGGTGGCTCGGCGAAACAGGGCAGCTGCTATATATACCAGCAGTGAGGATGAGGACAATGGCACCGCTCCTCGGGAGCTTGTCGTGCCCCTGATTCGGTGCGATCAGGCGCGAACCCCCCCGCCTCGCGAACCCGAGGAAAGACGGCCTCGAGCACCCATCGAAATCTCGGTTCGCCGCCGATACGCGGAGTTGGTGTCCCTCCACCGGGCCTCGTGGGCGGCGCGAGCCCAAGATCAGAAAAAAGGGTCGCGCAGATGGTCGCCGGAGGAGAAGGCCGTCGTGGACATCCTCGTTGAAGAAAACGTCCCAGCACGGCGCACTGATGTGCGAGAAGCGCTCGAGCGCTTCGAACTCGACTGGGACAGCATCTCGTCCCGGTCGATTCTAGCTCTAGTCCTGAAGCTGGGTGGGAAATAGGGCGACGAGCAAGAGGAGGCCTCGCCACCCCCTACCCCGCTGCCACAGCTGTACGACCTGGACAGTCTGTTGGGCGGCACTCGGGGAGGGGGATGGCCTGCTGGAGGCCTCCGCCAAGGGGCGACGAGCAAGAGGAGGCCTCGCCACCCCCTACCCCGCTGCCACAGCTGTACGACCTGGACAGTCTGTTGGGCGGCACTCGGGGAGGGGGATGGCCTGCTGGAGGCCTCCGCCAAGGGGCGACGAGCAAGAGGAGGCCTCGCCACCCCCTACCCCGCTGCCACAGCTGTACGACCTGGACAGTCTGTTGGGCGGCACTCGGGGAGGGGGATGGCCTGCTGGAGGCCTCCGCCAAGGGGCGACGAGCAAGAGGAGGCCTCGCCACCCCCTACCCCGCTGCCACAGCTGTACGACCTGGACAGTCTGTTGGGCGGCACTCGGGGAGGGGGATGGCCTGCTGGAGGCCTCCGCCAAGGGGCGACGAGCAAGAGGAGGCCTCGCCACCCCCTACCCCGCTGCCACAGCTGTACGACCTGGACAGTCTGTTGGGCGGCACTCGGGGAGGGGGATGGCCTGCTGGAGGCCTCCGCCAAGGGGCGACGAGCAAGAGGAGGCCTCGCCACCCCCTACCCCACTGCCACAGCTGTCCGACCTGGACAGTCTGTTGGGCGGCACTCGGGGAGGGGGATGGCCTGCTGGAGGCCTCCGCCAGCGAGACTGGATTGGTGTGTGTGTGTGTGTGTGTGTGTTTGTGTGTGTGTGTGTGTGTGTGTGTGTGTGATGTGTCTGTTGTTGTGTCCCTGCCTCCCCACAGGTGTTGGGTTGCTGAGGCCGGCCCCGAGGCTGGTAAGGTTTCCGCCACATTGGGAGGATGTGCCGTGCGGGAAGGGACCCGCCTCGGGGCCACTTGGGCGTGTACTTGGGTGTGTGACTGGATTGGTGTGTGTGTGTGTGTGTGTGTGTGATGATGTGTCTGTTGTTGTGTCCCTGCCTCCCCACAGGTGTTGGGTTGCTGAGGCCGGCCCCGAGGCTGGTAAGGTTTCCGCCACATTGGGAAGATGTGCCGTGCGGGAAGGGACCCGCCTCGGGGCCACTTGGGCGTGTACTTGGGTGTGTGACTGGATTGGTGTGTGTGTGTGTGTGTGTGTGTGTGTGTGTGTGTGTGTGTGTGATGATGTGTCTGTTGTGTCCCTGCCTCCCCACAGGTGTTGGGTTGCTGAGGCCGGCCCCGAGGCTGGTAAAGTTAACGCCACCTTTGGAAGATGTGCCGGGCGGAAAGGGGCCCGCCTCGGGGCCACTTGGGGTGTGTAACTGGATTGGATGTTGTGTTTGTGTGAGTGTGTTTGCGTCTGTGTGGTAGGTGCTGTGTATGAAGTATTAAGGTGGTTTTGTGGTGTCTTCGTCGTGGGTAATGTGCTGCTGTGTGTGCTTTATTTTATGTAAAAAAAAACAAAAAAAGCAAAGAATCGTCGTTGGTCCCACTGATTGGGCAGAGACGTGTATATATATAATTGTGGGGGGTGTATGCCTTAGGAGGCCCCAAGACCCGGCTGGGGGTCGCGGGGCCACTTGGACGTGGAGGGAGCCGTCACCCTCCCTTTGCGGCACCTTGCCGTCTGGACACAGGGAAGGGGCTGGTCACCCCGACCCTACTGCGCTCCAGCCAGCGCGGGAACCCAGTCTGGCGGTCGTCTCTGGCCCCCTGATGGGGCGGAGACGGGCTGGTCGTTCCCTGTAAATCGACCTAATTTTTGGGGGGTGTATGACTTGTCATACAGCCAGCAATCGGGTCCAAACCAGCCTCCATCATTGGATGAAGGTCACTTGTGATGAATGTCACAGAGGTCTACCCGCCCCCCGGGTCGTGCTAAGCATTGCTGGCAATCAAACAAAGTCAATCAAAAACAGAATGTAGCTTGAGAACTCGTATTGTGTTTAATTTGTTTTGTTTTCTTTCTGTTTCATATTTCGCCGATGGACCACCGAGATCTTATGCCGCCGCCGCCGCTGCCACCGCCGCTGCCGCAGCAGCCGCAGTCACCGCTGCCGCCACAGCCGCCTTCGCCGCCGCTGCCGCTGCCGCCGCTGCTGCTGCCGCCGCAGCCGCAGTCATCGCTGCCGCTACAGCCGCCGCCGCCGCCGCTGCCGCTGCCGCCGCAGCAGCAGTCGCCGCTGCCACAGCCACCGCCGCCGCCGCTGCCGACGCTCATGAGGAGCTCAATCCGATTTTCCTGTGATTTAAGCTGTGATCTACAAAAAGGAATTGTGTTTGTGTGTATGTATGTACGTATGTTAATGTGTTTTCGTGCGTGTGTATGTGTTGTGTTTAAATGAATAATAAGCCAATCAGTAATAAAGAAACCCGTTTGTACTTTATTTGTCTTTTATCAGGCAGGAGGCTCACAAAGTTCAGGTCAGATCACGCTGAGTTTTTACGCTGAGTTTAACGGTTGTAGGAGCTCGACGAAAACGCGGTTCTAACATCTTGTAGCCACATCAATTCTGCATCGACTGACACTAGAAACTTGAAAATCGGTTCAGTCGTTTTGAGTCTAGAAGCTTCTAAAGAGACCAATGTTTGTCTATACTCCCCTTAAGTGGTCTTTAGGCATACGAGTCAATACAGAGGTCACCTTAACACTCTTCCCTGCCTAAACTAAGAAAGGTACAGAAACCCGGTTACCGCCATTCGATAGTCCTTGAATGTACCTACAACATATAGGAATTTCAAGGACTTGACGTTTTCGGTATGGCCGCCAGGTGGCGCCAAAGTTGACATATATTAGCGCCACCTGGTGGGCAGTTGTAGAAGCTCGACGAAAACGAGGTTCTAACATATTGTAGCCACATCAATTTTGCATCGACTGACACTAGATACTTAAAGATAGGTTCAGTCGTTTTCAGTCTAGAAGCTTCTAAGTAGACCAATGTTTGGCTACACACCCCTTAAGTGGTCTTTAGGCATACGAGTCAAAACAGAGGTCAACTCAACGGCCTCCCCTGCCTAAACTAGGCAAGATACAGAAACGCGGTTACCGCCATTCGATAGTCCTTGAATGTATCTACAACATATAGGAATTTCAAGGACTTGACGTTCTTGGTCTGGCCGTCAGGTGGCGCCAAAATTGACATATATTTGCGCCACCTGGTGGGCAGTTGTAGAAGCTCGACGAAAACGCGGTTCTAACATATTGTAGCCAAATTAATTCTGCATAGATTGACACTAAAAACATGAAGATCAGTTGAGTCGTTTTCAGTCTAGAAGCTTCTAAGTAGACCAATGTTTGGCTACACACCCCTTAAGTGGTCTTTAGGCATACGAGTCAAAACAGAGGTCAACTCAACGGCCTCCCCTGCCTAAACTAGGCAAGATACAGAAACGCGGTTACCGCCATTCGATAGTCCTTGAATGTATCTACAACATATAGGAATTTCAAGCACTTGACGTTTTTGGTCTGGCCGCCAGGTGGCGCCAAAGTTAACATTTATTTGCGCCACCTGGTGGGCAGTTGTAGAAGCTCGATGAAAACGCAGTTCCAACATATTGTAGCCACATCAATTCTGCATCGACTGACACTAGACACTTGAAGATCGGTTCAGTCGTTTTCAGTCTAGAAGCTTCTAAGTAGACCAATGTTTGGCTATACACCCCTTAAGTGGTCTTTAGGCATACGAGTCAAAACAGGTCAACTCAACGGCCTCCCCTGCCTAAACTAAGAAAGATACAGAAACCCGGTTACCGCCATTAGATAGTACTTGAACGTACCTACAACATATAGGAATTTCAAGGATTTGACGTTCTTGGTCTGGCCGCCAGGTGGCGCCAAAGTTGACATATATTTGCGCCACCTGGTGGGAAGTTGTAGAAGGTCGACGAAAACGCAGTTCTTACATACTGTAGCCACATCAATTCTGCATCGACTGACACTAGAAACTTGAAGATCGGTTCAGTCGTTTTCAGTCTAGAAGCTTCTAAGTAGACCAATGTTTTGCTACACACCCCTTAAGTGGTCTTTAGGCATACGAGTCAATACAGAGGTCACCTTAACACTCTTCCCTGCCTAAACTAAGAAAGATAGAGAAACCCGGTTACCGCTATTCGATAGTCCTTGAATGTACCTACAACATATAGGAATTTTAAGGATTTGACGTTTTTGGTCTGGCCGCCAGATGGCGCCAAAGTTGACATTTAATTGCGCCACCTGGTGGGCAGTTGTAGAAGCTCGACGAAAACGCAGTTCTAACATATTGTAGCCACATCAATTCTGCATCGACTGACACTAGAAACTTGAAGATCGGTTCAGTCGTTTTCAGTCTAGAAGCTTCTAAGTAGACCAATGTTTAGCTACACACCCCTTAAGTGGTCTTTAGGCATACGAGTCAAAACAGAGGTCAACTCAACGGCCTCCTTTGCCTAAACTAAGAAAGATACAGAAACGCGGTTACCGCTATTCAATAGTCCTTGAACTTATCTACAACATATAGGATTTTTAAGGACTTGACGTTTTTGGTCTTGCCGCCAGGTGGCACCAAAGTTGACATATATTTGCGCCAACTGGTGGGCAGTTGTAGAAGCTCAACGAAAACGCAGTTCTAACATATTGTAGCCACATCAATTCTGCATCGACTGACACTAGAAACTTGAAGATCGGTTCAGTCGTTTTCAGTGTAGAAGCTTCTAAGTAGACCAATGTTTGGCTACACACTCCTTAAGTGGTCTTTAGGCATACGAGTCAATACAGAGGTCACCTTAACACTCTTCTATGCCTAAACTAAGAAAGATAGAGAAACCCGGTTACCGACTTTCGATAGTCGTTGAATGTACCTACAACATATAGGAATTTCAAGGACTTGACGTTTTTGGTCTGGCCGCCAGGTGGCGCCAAAGTTGACATTAATTTGCGCCACCTGGTGGGCAGTTGTAGAAGCTCGACGAAAACGCAGTTCTAACATATTGTAGCCACATCAATTCTGCATCGACTGACACTAGAAACTTGAAGATCGGTTCAGTCGTTTTCAGTCTAAAAGCTTCTAAGTAGACCAATGTTTAGCTACACACCCCTTAAGTGGTCTTTAGGCATACGAGTCAAAATAGAGGTCAACTCAACGGCCTCCCCTGCCTAAACTCAGAAAGATACAGAAACGGGGTTACCGCCATTCAATAGTCCTTGAATGTATCTACAACATATAAGATTTTCAAGGACTTGACGTTTTTGGTCTGGCCACCAGGTGGCACCAAAGTTGACATATATTTGCGCCACCTGGTGGGCAGTTGTAGAAGCTCAACGAAAACGCGGTTCTAACATATTGTAGCCACATCAATTCTGCATCGACTGACACTAGTAACTTGAAGATCGGTTCAGTCGTTTTCAGTCTAGAAGCTTCTAAGTAGACCAATGTTTGGCTACACACCCCTTAAGTGGTCTTTAGGCATACGAGTCAAAACAGAGGTCAACTAAACGGCCTCCCCTGCCTTAACTAAGAAAGATACAGAAACGCGGTTACCGTTATTCAATAGTGCTTGAATGTATTTACAACATATACGAATTTCAAAGACTTGAGGTGTTTGGTCTGGCCGCCAGGTGGCGCCAAAGTTGACATATATTTGCGCCACCTGGTGGGCAGTTCTAGAAGCTCGACGAAAACGCGGTTCTAACATGTTGTAGCCATATCAATTCTGCATCGACTGACACTTAACACTTGAAGATCGGTTCAGTCGTTTTCAGTCTAGAAGCTTCTAAGTAGACCAATGTTTGGCTACACACCCCTTAAGTGGTCTTTAGGCATACGAGTCAAAACAGAGGTCAACTCAACGGCCTCCCCTGCCTAAACTAAGAAAGATACAGAAACGCGGTTACCGCCGTTTGATAGTCTTTGAATGTATCTACAACATATAGGAATTTCAAGGACTTGACGTTCTTGGTCTGGCCGCCAGGTGGCGCCAAAGTTGACATATATTTGCGCCACCTGGTGGGAAGTTTTAGAAGCTCGATGAAAACGCGGTTCTAACATATTGTAGCCACATTAATTCTGCATCGACTGACACCAGAAACTTGAAGATCAGCTAAGCCGTTTTGAGTCTAGAAGCTTCTAAAGAGACCAATGTTTGGCTATGCACCCCTTAAGTGGTCTTTTGGCATAGGAGTCAATACAGAGGACTACTCAACTGCCTCTCCTGCCTAAACTAAGACAGATACAGAAACCCGGTAACCGCCATTCGGTAGCCCTTGAATGTATCTAGAATATATCTGAAAA
Source organism: Amphibalanus amphitrite (assembly GCF_019059575.1). Taxonomy (NCBI): domain Eukaryota; kingdom Metazoa; phylum Arthropoda; class Thecostraca; order Balanomorpha; family Balanidae; genus Amphibalanus; species Amphibalanus amphitrite. The sequence goes on from NW_024883776.1 coordinate 38,287, forward strand.
TAAAGACACTGCCTTTCTTAGTTTTAACGCTAGGTGGCGCTAAATTTGCTACAAGTTAGCGCCACCTGTTGGGCAGTTTGCAAAACTCGACCGGAATGCGGTTCAGATATATTCTAGATACATTAATTGTGCATAGACTGACACCAGAAACTTGAAGATCGGGTAAGCCGTTTTGAGTCTAGAAGCTTCTAAAGAGACCAATGTTTGGCTATGCACCCCTTAAGTGGTCTTTTGGCATAGGAGTCAATACAGAGGACTACTCAACTGCCTCTCCTGCCTAAACTAAGACAGATACAGAAACCCGGTAACCGCCATTCGGTAGCCCTTGAATGTATCTAGAATATATCTGAAAATTAAGACACTGCCTTTCTTAGTTTTAACGCTAGGTGGCGCTAAATTTGCTACAAGTTAGCGCCACGTGTTGAAGTTGCTATATGTTAGCGCCACCTGTTGGGCAGTTTGCAAAGCTCGACCGGAATGCGGTTCAGATATGTTCTATATACATTAATTGTGCATCGACTGACACCAGAAACTTGAAGATCGGGTAAGCCGTTTTGAGTCTAGAAGCTTCTAAAGAGACCAATGTTTGGCTATACACCCCTTGAGTAATGAGAGCTAAGTGTTGTTACTGCTATTTTTGGTCAAATTTAAACCCCTTTGGTGCCAAAACTATGCTAGATATTAAAAAAATATTATGTACAAAAAAGATGCGCCAATTCATTGTCTATCCGACAAACATAGAATTTTAAGAATTGCTTAAAAAACAAACAAGCTACAAAGAAAAGTAAAAGGGTATGTTTGGGGACCCTTTTATGGACACTATGCTAACAGCTAACTTAAGCGTCCAAAACCTATGTACGTCAAGTTCAATCACCTCTGGTGCCAAAACTGTGCTAGATATCAAGAAATATCTTGGACAAAAAAGATGCGCCAATTCATTGTCTATCTGCTTATCATAAATTTTTAAGAATTGCTTGAAAAACGAAAAAGTAACAGTGAAAAGTAAAAGGGTATGTTTGGGGACCCTTTTATAGACAATTTGCTAACAGCTTACTTAAGCCTCCAACACCTTTTTACGTCAAATTCAATCACCTCTGGTGGCAAAACTGTGCTAGATAAAAAAAAATATGTTTGACAAAAAAGATGCGCCAATTCATTTTCTATCTGTTAAGCATAACATTTTAAGAATCACTTGAAAAACAAAAAAGTAACAGTGAAAAGTAAAAGGGTATGTTTGGGGACCCGCTAACAGCTAACTTAAGCCTCCAACACCTTTTCACGTCAAATTCAATCACATCTGGTGGCAAAACTGTACTAGATATAAAGAAATGTCTTTGACAAAAAAGATGCGCCAATTCATTGTCTATCTTTTAAGCATAAACATTTAAGAATTGCTTGAAAAACAAAAGAGGTAAAAGAAAAAGTATAAGGGTATGTTTATGACCGGTTTATGTACAAATCACTAAGCGTCCAAAACCTATGTACGTCAAGTTCAATCACCTCTGGTGCCAAAACTGTGCTAGATATCAAGAAATATCTTGGACAAAAAAGATGCGCCAATTCATTGTCTATCTGCTTATCATAAATTTTTAAGAATTGCTTGAAAAACGAAAAAGTAACAGTGAAAAGTAAAAGGGTATGTTTGGGGACCCTTTTATAGACAATTTGCTAACAGCTAACTTAAGACTCCAACACCTTTTTACGTCAAATTCAATCACCTCTGGTGCCAAAACTATGCTAGATATAAAAAAATATCTTTAAAAAAAAAGATGCGCCAATTCATTGTCTATCTGTTAAGCATAAAATTTTAAGAATTGCTTGAAAAACAAAAGAGGTAGAAGGAAAAGTATAAGGGGATGTTTAGGACCGTTTTATGTACAAATCACTAACAACGAAACTTATGACACAGATATGATGTGCTCTGGTAAAAAAACTATAATGCTGAAGAAGAAATACTTAAGACCAAAAATATAGAAGAATCAATTGTCTATCAGGAAAAAATAAGTTTTTTAAAATTACTTCAAAAACAAGGAAGTAACAGAGAAAAAATGTAATGGGTAACCAAAAAGTACTTTAAAAAATGACCTTTTAAGGGTGGTTTTTTGTAAATAACTCACGAAATTTCGGTCAAAAACCAAAAAATTGGGTACTAATCGATAGCCCTTGAAAAGTCGCATCGATTCATATATAGTAAAAGTTTGCAGCACCTTTTTTCAAAGAGAAAACACGACAAAACATGTCTTTTTTGCATATTTACATGGGTTTTTTAACTAAAGTTCAGGTGCGTTTTTTGGAAAACAAAAAACCGCATACAAGATTTACTACCCAGGAATCGGTGGCTCGTTCAATTTTCTACAAGAACATGTAAAAAAATAAGCGATTCGATAAAAATTCTCAAAGATATGAGCATAAAACTGAACACATGTTTTAGAAAAAAGTGCTTTGAGGGGTCCTTTTCCCGAAACTTTAAATGCCTGTAGAATCAAAACAAAACAAGCTAGAGTCAAATTTCGACAATGAGTAGAATCGGCTGGACAAGATCTTTGTAACCCTGGGCTTGAAATTGTCCAAAATTCAAAATTTTGAGTTTTACAAACATGGATTTTTTCGAATTTTGGACGTTAATATCTCTTAAATTTGAGCACCTACAAGATTTTAACACCCATGGCTGGGAAGATCTCGTCAAGGACTACCAATTCATTGCAAGAAAATTTTTAATGCGATATAGGAAAGTACCTAAAAAAATTGCTCAATTAATAGTGATAAGTAAGTAATTTTGCGGTTTTTGATTTTTAACTCGTTTTTGAGTCAGTTAAGCGCAAAAATAAGACCGGGGTTAGATGTGTCATCAAATTTTGCATCTGATCCTGGGTCGTTTTTTGCCCTAGCGCCATTTTGATTTTTGCCCAAAAAATTGTCAAAATTCATTAAAAAATCATAACTCGCTCGTTTATAAACCGATCCTTTTGAAACTTGCAGGGTATATGTGTCATCACGGGACAAATCGAAGCGTGACCTTTTTTTTTCAAAATTTTTGAAAAAAAAATCAAATTTTTTTGAAAAAAGCAAAAAAAAAATATTTTTGATTTTGACCCCCAAATTCGATAGAGGAGAGTGAAACAATCTCAATCCACCAAAAAAAAAGTTTTTTTATTCATAAACCTAGTCCAGAGAAATCCTCAAAAATTGAGGGTTGACGCGTCAAATCAGACCTTTAAAATTCAATATCTCCAGAACCACAGAACCGATTTTCAATTTCTTTTGATCAAAAAATGTGATAAATCAGGTTCTTGCGTTTGTTCAAGTAACATTTTCCTCTTAAGTTTTAAACAAAAAAATCAAAAATCAAAAACCCATGTTTTTTTGTTTTTTTTGATTTTTCGACCCTTAAACGTCATTTTTTCAAAAAATTTTATTTGGAAAAATTGCTCAGAAGCTCAAGATACATCCAATACAAGCATTTGTTTTGTAAAAAAAGCATACAGAACAAATTTACGAAAATCACGATTTTGGGCTAAGTCCTGATCTTGCCCCCCTGTTTCGAAAAAATTCTGAAACCTACATAATCTGGTGCAGTTTTTGACGAGGAGTCCAAATTTTTTTGAATTGAGCAAATCGGTTCAGTAGTTTCGGAGATATGAGCAAAAAACTTTGATACCAATAGGGTCTTTTGCATAGGTGCCAGTGTAAAGCTGCATAGGTATGAGGAATACTATACCCCCACCCCATACTTGGCGCCAATTTTTGCCAACTCATTGCAAAGTAGCCACTTTTTTGCCCCTTAGGTTTGTAGAGGGGTTCATTACCTACCGTAGGTTGCTTTTAGATTTCCAAAATTTTGATTTTTGGCGGAGATATGAGCGTTTTCCCGAAGCAACTCAGGTCGGATTTCCCGGATTTTGAGTTTTTTGATTTGCAGCCATTTTTGGACCCCTTACAGGTGTTAACTCAAATTTATTTTGACATCATCGTGTAGAGGGGGTTTCAAACCCCCTAGTTAACACTTTTTTTAAGAACCTAACATCGGGGTTTTTGAGTTATAGGGGTTTTAACAATGCTATAATAGGGTCCCCGGCGGGGACCCGTTTATGCAGGTCGGGGACCCTGTTATGGAAAAATAGCTATGTTAGGTTAGGTTAGGTTAGGTTAGGTTAGGTTAGGTTAGGTTAGGTTAGGTTAGGTTAGGTTAGGTTAGGTTAGGTTAGGTTAGGTTAGGTTAGGTTAGGTTAGGTTAGGTTAGGTTAGGTAGGTTAGGTTAGGTTAG